>NW_006408727.1:3007215-3011493 GCF_000296735.1 Chrysochloris asiatica
ATTCGTAAATAGTTCCACTTAATTCTGCCAAACATTCCTACCTTTTCCAATCTCTCCTGTGTCGTTTCCTGGGCATTCCCTTCCTCTCTACTTACACAACTGTGCTCTAAGTCCTCATGCTATACTATTCTTAAGTACAGCCATCCATCAGTGTTAGTGTATTTTATTCATTGTAGTTTTCTATGGCCAATCTCCCCTGATTGATTTCATTGAGTCCATGTTTTGCATTTGGCTGGATCAAACATATATATTTGATTGACCCTCACATATAAAGGTAAGTAAAAAACTATCACTGCAAAAACATTTATTAAACAGAAATATAAAAATATGAGGCTATTGCCTCTTTGCATATCTTCTACCTAGGACTATCGACTTTCAAAGGTGGTATTTCAGTCTTGCTAACCCTTCTCCAATGAGATTAAGTACTTTGACCTTGGTTAAACAGCTAATAGAGAGGAGAGCTGGGATTTGAACTTAGGTCTTCCCAACTCCAAAGTCAGGACACATGCCCTCTGAATTATATCTCTGTGGCAGTAAATTGTATATAATAGGATAGCTGTGTGGATTCTGATCAAGGATAAATTCTGCCCCCAGGGAACAGTTGCCAATACTGTAGACATATTTGGTTGAGACAATTAGGAGAAGGGTAATAACTGGTGTTCAGTAGGTTGATGCTAAGTATGGTATTAAACATCCTACCATGCTCAGTAACAGTGTTGGGGGAGAATAGTAAAAGTACCATAAACTTCCAGAAGACCAAACAATGTGTTGGAAGAAGTACAGCCAGAGTACTCCTTGGAAGCCAGGGTGGCCAGACTGGTGGCCAGGAGGTACCAGTCACTGGAGAAGGATATCATATTTGGTAAAGTCGAGGGTCGGAGAAAAAGAGGAAGAACCCAATGAGATGGATTGGCACAATGGCAGCAGCAAATGGGCTGAAGCGTAGCAATAATTGTGAGGTTGGCCCAGGACCGGGCTGTGTTTCATTCTGTTGTGCATAGGGTCACTATGAGTTGGTACCAACTCGATGGCAGCTATCAACAACAACAACCAAGTTGAAATCAGTCATCATATAACAATATAATTAGTATAATGCCTCATAGCTCAGTTACTACTATAAAACAAACTAACTCAATAAATAGACCCACAAGAGTGGAATCAAGAAGACACAGAATGACTCAATGTTAAATCATTTTGTACAAAGCTGGAAGTAATAAATAGACTAGTAAAGTTACATTGTTATTGATGTTGTTAAGTACCATCAAGTCAGTTCCAACCCACTGTGACCCTGTATAGCGTTTCCGAGGTGTGGCTGGGAACTTTGAACTGCTGACCATGCAGTTCAAACTGACCTTGTGATTGAGAGCTTATCCTACAGTGCCACAGCTACTAGACCTACATCTTGTTGTTGTTAGGTGTCATTGAGTCGGTACTGATTCATCGCGACCCGATGTACAACAGAATGAAACACTGCCCCGTCGTGGGCCAACCACACAATTGTTGCCACACTTGAACCTACTGATACTGCCACTGTGCCAATAAATCTCGCTGGGGATCTTCCTCTTTTTCTCTGACTTTTCACCTTACCAAACATGATATCCTTCTCCAGTGACTGGTCCCTCCTGGCAATACGTCCAAAGTATGAGAGACAAAGTTTGTCCATCTTGGCCTCCAAGGAGCACTCTGGCTACACTTCTTGCAAAACGGATCTATTGGTTCTTTTGGTAGCCCATGGTACTTTCAATATTCTCCTCCAACACCATAACTCAAAAGGATCAATTCTTCTACAGTCTTCCTTAGTCACTGTCCAGGTTTCACATGCATATAATAAGGTTATCAAAAATACCATGGCTTGGGTCAGTCACACCTTAGTCCTCAAGCTGACATCTTTACTCTTAAACACTTTAAAAAGGTCTTGTGCAGCAGATTTGCCTAATGCAATACGTCATTTGATTTCTTGACTGCTGCTTCCATGAGTGTTGATGGTTGATCCAAGAAGAATGAAATCCTTTGACAACTTCAATCTTTTCTCCGTTGATAAGAATTTGTTCATTGGTCCATTGATGAGAATTTTTGTTTTATTGACACTGAGATGCAATCCATACCAAAGGCTGTGCTCTTTGATCTTCATCAGTAAGTATTTTAAGTCCTCTTCATTTTCAGCAAGCAAGGTCGTATCAACTACATATCGCAGGTTGTTAATGAGTCTTCCTCCAATCCTGATGCCACATTTTTCTTCATATAACCCAGCTTCTCAGATTATTTGCTCAGCATACATGTTGAATAAGTATGGTGAAAGAATACAACCCTGTTACACACCTTTCTTAATTTTAAATGATTCAGCGTTCCCATGTTCTGTTCGAACAGCTGCTATATCCTAACCTCTATGAATTTAATTTTATAAAAAAACTGGGGATGAAAAGCAACTATCCTAATGGCCAGTAAGACTTTTAAACACTTCTCTTAAAGTAGGCTCAAATCATTTCCATGAATGCCTCAAAGTAAGACAAAAATTCTTGCTTTCTCATTTACTTATAAGAGAACACATACAAACTCTCTAAATATTACTTTGTCTGGAGCTGGTACTGGGTCACCTACTTTAATTCTCTTCCTTTTTTAATCTCTAATTAGTCGTCTTTTCCCATTCCCTTCTTTGAATCCCCCAAACATTTTTTATAGCCTATTGCATTGATTATTTTGATATCTGGAAGTAGTGACCATGAAATTATAGAATATAAACAACAACTACAAAATACCACTTTTCAGTGTGTTTTCCAAAGAGCCTAAAACAGAAGTGAACAACACATTCAGCTGGACTTCCTTCAACTGTATCATCCACACAGACTCCATATAAACCTTCCACTAGGATCTCTTCTCCCAAATATTTCTAGCATTCCAATTTTCACCTGTTTTGTAAACAGCACACTCAGCTGAGTTTCTTTCAACTGTATCATCCACATATTTTTGATATATAACCCTTTGGCTCTACGTTAATTCCCCATATTTCCAAAATTACAAAATTGCCCATTATCTGCCTCCAAAGGCCCCAAATCTTGATCAGTGCAGTATCAGCCTCCCAAAGCACTAAGGGACAGGAACACTGATTTTTATCATATAAAGTTTAACATGGTAATTTTATGTTTACATGTCTGCCTACTACACAAAACCATGCACTCTTTATGGGCCAGAGGTATTTCTTATTATAACATTAAAACAACAATTGTTGTTGTTGTTGCTGTTGTTATGTGCAGTCGAGTCAGTTCCACAGTTAATGCTTAAAAGAATTTATTGTGTGCCAGTCTCTGTTCCAAGCACCGGTTCATGAATTATCTTCTCTCATCCTGTGGCACTGTAGGATAAACCCTTGACTACAAAGTTGGTTTGAACTGCAAGGTCAGTAGTTCAAACTCACCAGCCACTCCTCTGGAAACCTGGTACAGGGTCACTATGAACCAGAACTGACTCAATGGCACTTAACTAACTAAAAAACAAAAGCCTCGTCAGGACCTTACGAAGTAGCTATTATCATTAATATCCTTTTGCATTAAGGTGTCGAGAAACTAGACAACTGGTCCAGGTCATACAGCTTATAGGTAGTGGAAATGGAAGTCTGATTCCAGAATTCTTGTTCTCAGAAAATACTCAGTATTGTCTCCATAGATACCACATTCATGAATTGTTCATCAAAAAGGCATTGTCCAGACAAATTCAAACTGAAGGTCTCTACAAATACTTGAATAGTACTCCTCAAAACTGTCAATGTCAAGTGTGGGGCTTGATGGCGACTAGGGTGGAGGTGCAGTGAGGTTTACCATCAGCAGTACCACAGAATACCAGGCAAAGCAGATTCAGGGCAGAGATCCAAAACACGGAAGCACAGAGATAGGAAAATTTTAAAGGTTTGAAGGCTTATAGCGAGTGGAACTTGTAGCAAAAGTAAGAAATAGCATACTTTTGAATCTGCCAAGCTTGGCTACTAGAGCCGACAACTTGGGCGAGACGAGACCAAAGAGCAAGACCAAGCAGGAAAGCAGATACATCGCGGAAAAGCGCAGCGGAAACCTCAGAGCAAAGGTGAACAATACACTTTGTCAGTTTTTCTTTGGTCTGGTTTTCATTTTTTTGGTATTTGTTCATTGGCCCCCCACTATTTGCACATCTTCATTCTGGTGACTAGACGGGGTGCCTCAGTGAGTGGAAACTCCCCACCCACACCACTGGTGGGTTCTTCTGCCATTCATGCGCACAGATACTCTCAGCCCAAAAGCCAGCACTGAA
>NW_006408727.1:3012123-3029870 GCF_000296735.1 Chrysochloris asiatica
AGAGGGAAAGGGGCTGTGTGCTTACGACTGGGGGGACAGGCTTGCAGGGTATACCCTTTGGTTGGTTGACGATGCATGGAGGGGATTGTAACTATAGCAATGAAACGATATACAATGGGATGAATGTAAAGCTAATGATCCCCCATGTAAACTATCTCATAATTCACAATAAAACATTTTTAAAAAACCAAAAACAACTGTCAATGTCATCAAAACCCATTTCCATGAATGCCTCAAAGTAGCAGAAAAAATTCTCACTTTCTCATTTATAAGAGAACACATATAAAAGGAACTGTCTAAGTTAAGAGAATCCTAAAAGTGGACTAAATGTATTGTGGAGCTTTCAATGGGACATTAGTTAACAGCTAAAGAAATCTAAACTAAGTAAAGACTTCAGTTAATAATGTATTAATACTGGTTTATTATTGTTGTTGTTAGATGCCATCAAGTCAATTCCAACTAATGTGAGAGTAGCGAACTGCCCCTTAGAACTTGCTAGGCTGAAATCTTTATTAGAGTAGATTGTCAAGTCTTCTGTCCTGTACAACTAATGGTTAGGTTTTAACTGTTTTCCTTTATAATACACTAATGTAAAATGCATTTATTGTGGTGCTGTGGGCTAATGCGTCAGACTGCAAAGTCGTTTGAACTGCAAAGATCAAGCTCACCAGCTGCTCCTTGGAAACCCTATACAGGGTTGCTATGGGTCATAATCGACTTGAAGGCACCTAACAACAACAACAATGTAAAATGCTAACTACAGAGAAAACTGGATCTGGGGGGATACTAGAAGCCTCTGGAATGTTTTCATAACTGTTCTGTACATCTAAAATTGCTCAAATTGAAGAAGTTTATTTAAAAGAAGTCAGTCTCTTTCAGTAGTCTTTTAAAGCAGTATTTTAAAAAGCTAACATTCAGATAAACCACCTGGGGATCTTGTTAAAATGCAGCTCAAAACTGAGGCTCTAACACGGTGTGTGAGAGTCTGCATTAGTAATGCACTCATAGGTGTTGCTCTGACTGCTAGTCCAGGACCACACAGGTAAGTGGCCAGGTTTTGAATATAAAATACTGTTGTCAGATGTCAACACAGTTCAACTGCATGTGTTTAAGGGTTATTTCAAAGCAGCAATATTTGCAGAAATATCTCCCAGGAAACACTTGTGTTAGAAAACCCTCAAAGACTGGCCATTAGAACTTTGATGCAATGCTAAATATTTTTCATTTCCCTAAAAATAATGTGTCAAAATTATGTTCTAGAAAGAACTAGCCCCTACTACTTACACTGGTCAGATTCAATGTGTGTGTCTGTGTGTTTATACAATGTTTATTTTAAACCCCTGCAGAAAAGAGACTAGAAGCTCTAGAAGTCTCTCTAGAAGAGAAGTGTTCACAGTAACTCTTAGAAGTAGCACTACACTCCATGGCTCAAAACCCTGGTCAATCTTGTGGTTCAACAGGGAATGATTGCTATCAGGACTGACTGTAAGTGTTGGAAATGTAAAGGTAGACATTTTGTAACAAAAGGACAGGAGTGGTTGATTTTGCAGTCCAGGAGCGGAGGTCCCTGGGACCATCAAGGGAGAAGAACAGAGTGCAGGACCCTATCACAAGAAGCAGTGATGCCAGAGATGGAGGCAGAGATGATGACGTGGAGATATGAAGTGGCTGGGGACTCTGGACTCAGAGAGGGAGAGGGTCTGTATGTTGACGGCTGGGAACTCAGAGAGAGCAATGGTCTGTGTGTTGACGGCCGGGGGACAGACTTGCGGAGTATACCCTTTGGTTGCTTGATGATGCATGCAGAGGATTGTAATCATTGCAATGAAAGGAAATAAGATAGGATGAATGTAAAGCTAATGTTCTCCCATGTACACTAGCACAAAATTCACAATAAAGCGTTTAAAAAAAAAACCACCCTGGTCAACCTACAGTTCAGTAGAATAGCATCTGATTTTTAGTCACTTAGTGTAAGGAGCTCTGGTAGCGTAGTGGTTACGATTCGGGCTGCGAACCTTAAGGTCAGAGGTTCGAAACTACCAGCTGCACCGCGGGAGAAAGATGAGGCTTTCTACTCCCGTAAAGATTTATACCCTCGGAAACCCTATACAGGGTCGCTATGGGTCGGAACCGACTCGATGGCACATAACAACAACAACAAGTGTTTTCTCTGCATGAGGGGTCACACACCACAGGCAGGAGTATGTATGCTCAAGGATTAGGTTGGAGGAGGCAAACGGTCTTGTACCAATCCTCTTAAATATTAAAAAGAGAAAATTTTAAATTCAAGAAATGCTATGAATACAAAAATCAATGTGCCGTGAAATTTATGAAATATTATTGCTGTAAGAACTGTGGTCAAAGACGTTTGAAAAACACTAACCTCACAAATGCACAAAGAGGTTTAGCTACAAGGATGCTCACAGAGGCACTACTTAAAATAACAAGAGACTGGTAACAACCTAAACTAACGGCACATTAGGTCCATAAATTGTGGCACATTTTTACAATGAAATCAAAAAGAAGATCAATGCTTACCATTTTCTTCATGGCAGTAATCAAAACCTCCTATACTACATCTTCGAAAAACCATCTTATTCTCTGTGAGAGTTCCCGTCTTATCCGAAAAGAGGTACTGAATCTGACCAAGATCCTCAGTGATGTTCAGGGCTCGACATTGAACAGTAGAATCTATTTTCTCATTGTAGAAATCCACATCACTCTGGATAAAATAGATTTGGCCAAGCTTGACAATTTCAATGGAAACATAGAGAGAAATGGGAATCAGGACCTAGGAAGAAGAACCAAACAATTCGGAAGCATTAAAAGGGTCAGAAAAAAAAGGATGAAAAACTGTAAGTATCAATCATTCTTATGATATGCTCAATATATTACCTGTAACAAAATGATCATGGTCCAAAACATATAGAAGCCTGCCAACAGTGGTGAGATGACATGCCCATCAGGGTCCGGAATATTAAAAAAGGGAATATCTTCATACCTGCTCAACCAGATCTTATGACCTTTCAAAAAATGGACAGACATCAAACAATGCTACATTCCTATCATGCAAATATAGAATTTTATTCTTAAGCAAAAGGGGATTAAAACATTTATTTTTGTTTGAATACCAATTGTTTGTTTTGAAGAACAAATTCAGAAGACTACACAATCTTCTGTCTCCCAAGAATCACTTTTTAAGTCTCTTCCCATGTCCCATTGAAGCCTGGTGGTGCAGTGGATTAAGTGCTGCACTGCTAACTGCAAGGTCAGTGGTTCAAATCACTGAGAAAAGGATAAGGCTGTCTGCTCCTGTAAAGACTGACATTCTTTGAAACGCGTTACAGCAGTTCTATTCTGTCCTGTAGGATCATTATGTGTTGGAATCCACTCAACAACAGTAGGTTTGGATGTTTTGGACAGGTCCCTTGTACTCCTCACAAAAGTCAAACATTCATAAATATCGTTTTGAAAATAAATTAATTTAAAACTAGCATCTTGCTAGAAGATGTCAGCAGAGAATCATATTTTACTTACCCAATGCACCAGTGAAACACATTATAATCAGAAGAAGAACACACCAAAGGACATCTGTATTTGCTCTTCTCTCCAATTTACTGCGTTTATACCGAGGGCCACTGTTGTTCAGCATTGCTTTGGTTTCATGACCTGAGTAGGAAGCGCAAAATATCAGAAAAGGTATACACTCAAGCCAGGTGAGAAATATCATATTGATATTTCTGCCAGACAACTTAATAAAACATAGTTACAAAGTAAATTTTGTTAGTTTCATCAGCTGCTTTTGAGATTGATTTAGATAAGCAGAGATCCATGAGTAAGCTTATCTAGACAAAATTTTCTTTCTGCTTCTATAGATTGCATTTGGAGTAAATGAAAACTGTTAATTTACAGACAAGATTAAAGGAGGCAACAATGACAAATTAGAAGTTTAACCAACCTGCATAAACCACAATGCCCACAACAGCCTCTGTGTTTCTAATGGTACATCCTCTAAGTAATAAATTTTCTTTACTGAGGCCCACACGTTCTTTGTTGGCATGTTCTCTATAAGAAAGACAGCAAGAGTGGGTACATAAAAATAAAATCAGAGTTGTTTCCTTGACATGTAGTAATAAATTGGGCAGCTTGGAGGAATGACTTCAAAGTCTCTGGCCCATTTGATTTTGTTATATCAGCATTACTTGCTTGGGCTAGGAAAACAAAACAAAAGAAAAACAAGTTTTTAAATACCACTGTTGTCTGTTAGTTCTTGTTTGCAAACCTGTGGCGCTGTAGGTTAGTTCATTTGTTAACACTGGACCATGAGGTTAGTTCGAACTACAAGATAAGCAGTACAAATGTACCAGCTGCTCCTTGGAAACCCTATACGAGGTCACTATGAGTCGGAACTCACTCAACAGCACTTAACAATAACAACAGTTCTACAGAAGATCAAAATGATTCCAAAACAATAATTCTGCTTTTCTAGTACCAACTTTATTTCAGGATAGTGTAATATTAATGAGGAAAAATATTTTGGCATAATTGAAAAAAAAAAAATCACCATGTTTAATGCTGATGAAAGCAAGGAGAATTCTTGACAATGATAATTGATGAATACTAAAATCATTAAGTTCAAGGTTGATGGAGCACTTTACGTACAGTGAAAAGATAAGGATGACGACAACAATCACTATCAATGGGACAAATAACGTCATGGGCTTCTGGATATTTTAAGATAAGAAGTTCATGGCTCCAGAGGAAATTAACCAAGTCTCTATTAAGGGGTCTCCACCTGAGATCTGTGGTTTCAGAGGATCTGTAAAGCCCCTGAAATCTTATGATACGTTGTACTTGGGCATATGTACATGAATATATGTAAAAATATATTGTCACAAGTTCATTAGATTCTAAGAGGAGACTCCATTTCTTTTGTCAGATTATGAAAGTGGTCCTTGACAGTTGACAGGGAGAAGAAAGGAGTTAGAGAAGCATATTAAACATCAGCACCAGGATGTAGGTTGTTGTTATGTGGCGACCCTGTACTGGGTTTCCAAGGCTGTAAATCTTTACAGGAGCAGAAAGCCTCATCTTTCTCCCGCGGAACAGCTGGTAGTTTGAAGCTGCTGACCCTGAGGTTAGCAGCCCGATTCGTAACCACTACACTACTAGAGCTCCCTAGGATGTAGGTAGCCAAATCTAAAATGCAGTGATCTTTGCAGGCAAAACGGCCTGGTTTATTTAACAAATTAATGGTATGAGGAAAAAAAAACTGTTAATATAGGAAGAATATAATCAAATAATCTAGAACGTGGTAAATTCTAAAAGCTCAGTGACCCACTCCTTTGAGAGGGAAAATTTAGAAACATATCGACCACATGTAATGTGTAGACTTTGATTTGATCCTGAGTAGAATAAAACTACAATAAGCGTTTTTTGGAACAATTGGAAAAATTTGAACAGAGACTAGGTAGTACATGATACTGAGGAATTGTAATTAATTTTGTTAGGAGTGACAATGGTGTTTATGGGGTTTTTGTTTGTCTGAATCCTTAATAGCTGTATATACATCGTGAAGCACTTTACAGTGAGTGATGTGACAACGGCATGGGGAAACTGAAACAAAGGTGGTAAAATGTTGAAATTGTTCAAACTGGGTGAGGACACATGGGTGAAAATTATACTTTTGCCTTACTTTTTATGTTTGAAAATTTCTGTAATTAACAATTTCAAATTATCAAAGCAATTGCTTGACTCATTACTCTACGGGCAAAAAATATATAGTCAAAGCTTTGGAATGTTTCAACAAATAAGCAAAAAATAATGTTTTCCACATATTTTGAAAGTGACCTCTTAATTTCATTATTAAAATTAGAATTGTTTTCTAAGCACTAAACTCCGGTGTATATCATGCCTGCCATATTCTTACTCTTGAGATTTAATTCCAGCATTATCTCCCTACCTCTTCCCATGGCATAGCTCTCTGCCGCTCTTCTACCTGTCTATAATGATGCTCCAGTATAGTCTATAATTGCTTACTTAATAACGCTTGCTGTTGTGGTGGCAAAGTGCTGTCAAGCTGGTTCTGACTCATAGTGACCCTGTATAGGGTGTCCAAGAAACAGCTGATGGGTTTGAACCACTGACCTTGTGGTTAGCAGTCCAGTGCTTGATAAAGCTTACGTATTAAAAATTTTAATAACTTTGGTGAGTAATAGAATGAACTGCACACATTGAATGTATGTAATTTAATAAGTAATAAGTTTTGACATATTTTCCCCATGAAACCAATACCCACATCCGAATAGTAAATGTATCCATCATCCCCAAACGTTTTTTCTTGCCACTTGGTAGTTTCTTCCATCCTTCTTCTCTGTTTCTTCTTCCCAGGCACCTTCTGATCTGCTACATTAATTTGTTTTCATTTGCTAGATAATTGTGTAAATCAAATCATAAAATATGTACTTGTTTTCACATCTTTTGGGTCTGGTTTCTTTCACGCGGCAATTATTTTGAGGTGCATGCATTTTGTTGCAAGCATCACTCATTCATTTCTTCTTACTGATGAGCAGTTCACTGGTGGCACTGAAGGATCAGCACTGGACTGTCAACCAAAAGGTCCGCAGTTCAAACACACAAGTAGCTCATTGGGAGAAAAAGGAGGCTGTCAACTCCCATAAAGATCGGTAGTCTCAGAAACCCTCCAAAGGGTCCCTATGACTCAGATTTAACTTGGTGGCAGTGGTATGATTGGTTGGTTTAGTTCATTGTATGGCTGTACCACATACATTTTATCCACTCATCTATTTATGGATATTTTTATTATTTCCATTTTAGACTGTTACATAAAGCAAAAATACTTGTCATCTAGCAATCATTTTTTGGACAAACGTACCTTCTTTTCTCTTTTGCAAATTGTTGTTGCTAATACCATCAAGTCAGTTCTGGCTCATAGTGACCTTGTACAGAGTTTCCAAGGAGTGGCAGCACCAATGGAAAGAATAGAAAGACTGTTTTTTCTCCAGTGAATTGCCATTACATTTTTGTCCAAAACTGGTTTTCCATAAAGGGGTGGTCCTATTTGGGGGCTTGAGCATCTTTCCCTTCTCTCGCCAGCGCTAAAGCCTGGCTGGAAGCCCCCCAGACACAGTTCTCATAGCGGGAGACTTTTGCTCTAGACCTACAGATGCTTGTATGGACCCTCCCTGCTCTGTGCCCCACTGTGGATCCAGGCCTGCAGCTTACCCATCACTCAAGCAAAGGAGGGTGGGACTAGTCCTGTCATTTATGTTTAACAGGAAGACAGTCCTGTCATTTATGTTTAACAGGAAGACTACACAGCCTGTCAAGTGAGCCACTTGGTTTGAGTATATGCTAGGAGCTGTGATTGATCTATAGTGAACCAGCTCCCGGCTGAGTCCTTGGCCTTACCTGATAAACTCTTCTAGGCCTCTAATTTATTCCTATTGTTTTGAACATTTTTCCCTTGCTCTTAGGGGTTCAGTTCTGAGTTCTAAGGTGGATCTTGGCTTAGAAGAGGGCACGATATTAGATCTTAGACTTTCTACCACTGTTGCTTAATAGAAGTGCTGGGATTTGTATTCTGCCTCCTAATTGGCAGCTGCCCTTTGCTCTGACTTGTCTTGGGTCAATTGCTCACGGCTTCATAAGGTCAGGGCCTCAAAAGGAAGTGGCTTTCAAACTGTCCCCCAACCCCTGTATGCATCTTCTTGCTTCCGTGAGTCTCTTACCCTAACTACCCCCTTGACAGATGTCCAAGTCCTTTCTACATCAAAGTGAAGAACAGCCTTAGGAGGGATTTTGAGTCCTGGTATGGTGCTGTGGGCTAATGTGCTGTACTGCACAGTTGGTCTGAACCACAAGGTCGGCGGTTCAAGCTCAATAGCTGCTCCTCAGAAACCCTATACAGGGTTCCTATGGGTCAGAACTGACTGGACAGCACTTCACAACAACAATCTATGGCTAAGGGACAGTTGTGCTCATGCCCTTTGCTTCTGGATGCTTAGAAGCTCTGGCACCTATCAATCAGCCTTGGATAGAAACTATCCTGAAGGTTTGAAAAACCACCAAAGAGAGGGAACAAGGACCACAGCTGTAACGTCTGTTTGCCAGGCTCCCAGGACCCAGGAGGCAGAGCCCAGAGGTGGCGCCCTCTTCAGCTGGTCCCTTCCATCCAGCTCCAGAAGCCATGTTGCCCTGGGCTCCCCCAGTAGACAGGAAGAGTGTGCGAACTGGATGCATGCCCTGGGCTGGGGGAAGGAGGCAGGAACAGATCCTCTGCCTACCTCAGACCTGACAATCTGATCCAGCCCACTTAGACTCTGGCCTTGGGAACCATTTGGGAGAATACTTGCCCCCAGACTGAAGGAGGCCCAGAGACTCACAGTGTGTGTAGCTCTGCACAGACATCTTAACCCAAACACAGAAGTGGTGCTCTCCTCCGGGAAGGCAGGCAAACCTGAGTAGGCTGAATAGAGCTTGGTGGCCTCACACGGTCAAGCCAAAAGTGCAGTGTTCTGGTTCAGAAGGAAATGGGGTCCAATGTGAGATGGTGTAGGGTGCTCAGTCCACCTCTACTCTCCCTTGGAGCCTGTACTGTTTGCCTTGAACATAGTAGACTTCCGGATAGCCAATGGTCCAGAGCCAGGGCAGGCTTTGGGAGGTACTCCTAGTGTCAGGGAGTAGAAGTTGGCGGAGTGCTGCTGTCGACCCCTTGCATTGTGCTTCTAATACATGTAGAAATTGAATGTAATGTATTTAAACCTTGTAGAAATTGTATGTAATGTATTTAAACAAATTGTATGTAATGTAATTAAACAACAACAACAAAAAGAAGATAAGGCTTTCTGCTCCCTTTAAAAGTTTCCATCGGAAACCCTATACTGGGTCACTATGAATTGGATCCGACTCCACAGCACACCACCACCACCACCACCAAGACAATATCCCATTGTTATTTTATACCCATTGCCAATGCTTAGAATGAAAGGGTGAGTTTTGAAAGTTGGGAGTCCTGGTGTGGATTGTCACTACAGGATAATGCACGGGACCGCAAGCTCAGTGTGAAGTGCAAGGTCAGCGGTTCAAACTCACCAGTCAGTTCCTTGGAAACCCTATACAGGGTTGTTATGAGTTGGAACTGACTGGATGGCACTAAACAGAAAACAACAATTTTTCCTAAGGGTACTGGTGGTGCCATGGGTTAAGCAGTTCAAACCCATCAACTATTTTTCAGGAGAAAGTGGAGGCAAGTTGCTTATGTAAAGATGTACAGCCTCAGAAAGCCTAAGGAGCAGTTCTCCTCCAGCCTGTAGGTCCATTGTGAATCGGAATCGACTCGATGGCCGCGAGCTTGGTTATTTTTTTAATTTCATTTTATCTAATACTATTGTAAATGATGTTGGATTTTAAAATTCAATAGCTGGTTGTCACTAGTCTATGAAAACACAATTGATAATTTGTCTATTGGTCTTCTTCCCTATGTCTCTAAATTCATTTATTAGTTGTTGTTGTATGTTGTTGCTAAGTCCCGTTGAATCGATTCAGACCCATAGTGACCCTGTATAGGGTTTCCAAGGAGCAGCTGGTGAGCTTGAACCACCGACCTTCCAGTTCAAATGACTTTGCAGTCTGATGCATTAGCCCACAGCGTCACACCAGGACTCCTATTTCTTACTTGTAGTAGCTTTTACTTTTAGATTTCATCAGATTATCTACATAGATGTGAAAACTGGAAAGTTGTACTTTTGCTTTAACAAGACATCTATGTTTTCTTCGCCTCCTGAGTAGTCTTAGTGTAGAGAGTGACTATCTGTATCTTATGATCTGAAGGTGAAAGCATTCAGCCCTTTCCAGTCAATATGATGCTACTTATAGGTTTTGCATGTTGTTGTTGTTAAGTGCCGTCGAGTCTGTTCCGACCCATAGTGACCCTGAACAGGGTTTCCGAGGCTGTAAATCTTTATGGGAGCAGAAAGCCTCATCTTTCTCCTGCAGAGTAGCTGGTAGTTTTGAACTGTTGATCTTGAGGTTCGCAGCCCAATTCGTAACCACTACGCTACCAGAGCTCCTTAGGTTTTGCATAAAGGCCTTTTAATTGGGTTGAAAAGTTTTTTTCTATTTCTAATTTTCTAAAAAGAGTTATATTTTCCAAACGTCTTTCTCTGATATTTTTAACATTAAAGTAACCTTACATATTTGGGGCAAATATTACTTCGTTATAATCCATTACACCCTTTTTACATATGTTAGATTCAATTGGCTATAGTTTTTGAAGAATTTCTACATCAATGTTCAAGAGAGTTATTGTTTTTTTCTTGTCAAGTTGTTATGTTTCTATGGCATCCGGGTGATTTTCACTTCAAATAATAAGTTAGGAACTTTTTCTCTTTTACAATTTTCTCACAAGATTAGCACTCTTAATTAGGTATAAATGTCTGCTCCTAAAAATCAGAAGAGTAAAGACCCAAGAAAAGAAATAAGTTGGCCCTTGTGTGACAGAAGCCCAGCCTAAAACTAGGTAAGACCCCACATTCTATCGCTGCATGCAAAAAGGATGAGGCTTCCACATGACACCACAAGAATGAAGATGGTCATGGTTCACCATACACTGTTTTACTTATGTTTTCAAATCGGTGGCTTACTTTGGCTAACCAGAATTTTCCACTTGCTATTTCAATTTAGTAGGGCAACTATATTAAGAATGCTGCTTAAGCTGCTAGTTCTGTCTTAGCACCTTCACACACACAACTAACTTGTCTTGCGCTTAATATGGAGTTCATGTAAGTATCCTTACAACGCTGTAAGAGACTCCTGGAAGAAGCCTTGCAACACTGAAAGAGGTATTTTAAAATAAGGGTTTGTTTTATTTTTTAGCTTTGTTTATATCGGATTTTATTATTTTTTAAGCATATATGTTTTGGCAACAAGACAAATTTATAGGTAGCCAGACATATGGCCTTTGGTGACTTGAGTTGGGTGCTACCGAGTCAAATCCAACTCAACGATCCTATGCACAACAGAACAAAACGCTACCCAATCCTGGCACCATCCTCACAATCATTGTTATGCATGGGTATAGCTAACAAAAATCTTAGCAATTTAAATATAATTGCAACACACAAATTCACTCACAGCCACAAAGGTAAAGTCATGTATACTCACAGAAAGCCTCGGAATCTATTGAGGTCGTTGTTTGCACTTTCACATTCTATTCTGCTGGAGAACTTCTCAGGATCAACTTCAGAATCCTTTTTTTTTTTTTTTTTAAATCACAAAGCAAGAATTCAAGGTTAACCCCTTGAGGCTTCAGTTTTTTCACTTTCACCCAATCCTCCAGATAGTACTAAGGCATTCTTGCAGCAAAGTTTATATCATAAATTTCCCAAATAAAGAGAAGTATTGTTGTTAAGTGCCATCGAGTCAATTCTGACCCATAGTGATCCTGTATAGGGTTTCCAAGGAGCAGCTGGTGAGCTTGAACCACCGACCTTGCAGTTCAAGCAACTTTGCTGTCTGACACATTAGCCCACAGAGCCACACCAGGACTCCAAAATAGGGCTTTGTTGTATAGGTGTAAGTATAAATGAATAAATGGGACAAGAATGATCCTAAAACATGAATACACATCTACATGTGAAGGGAAAGTTTGAAGCATTCAATAGAATCCATGGGGAACTCTACAGAACAGAGAACTTCCACTCATAAAGCAAATATTCCTTATCTATGTTCTTGTTGTTAAGCAACATTAAGTCGGTTCAGACTCATACGGTTTCTGAGGATCCATTGGTAGGTTTGAACTGTAGACCCAGCTGTCAGTAGTCCAGTGCTTATCCTACAGCACTACACCAGTCTTCCTTTTTATGTATGGTGGTGGTTATGTGCTGTGGAGTCGGTTCCGACTCATAGTGACCCTGTACAGGGTTTCTGAGGCTGTAAATCTTTACGGTAGCAGAAAGCCTCATCTTTCTCCCACGGAGCAGCTGGTAGTTTCAAACCACTGACCCTGAGGTTAGCAGCGCAATTCGTAACCACTACACTACCAGAGCTCCTTGCAGTTCAAATGGCTTTGCAGTCTGGCACGTTAACACATAGCACCACACCAGGACTCCAAGATTAAATGTATCGATGGGTATAAATAGTCTAAGCACATATACCTTTGATCTCAGCCAAGTTTATATCTATATAAACAGAAATGTATTAACAGAAATGACTATATGACGGGAAAACGTGCATGAGCTAAACATCAGTGTCTTATAAAATTCCCTAATGGATCAATAGATCATTTTGTAAAGCTTCATAAAACCAATGTGCAAACAAGCCAAGTACCCTTATAATAAGTCAGGTAAAGAATAACAAAGAATAACTCAAGTCAAACTTAGCTCATTTCCTTTTATCAATATGGATTTTTATTTTTATTTTTTGCTAATGAGAGAAATACTGTTGGTGCTATCTATTATAATATCACTATGTACATCAAGGAGTGCCGGCATGGCACTGCAGGATAATGCCCTGGACCACAAGGTTGGTTTGAACTGCAATGCAAAGTCTGCAGTTCACATCCACCAGCCACTCCTCAAGAAACCCTATACAGGGTCACTGTGAGTCAGAACCGACTCAACTGCACTTAACAAAAACAATATAGATCACAGTAAACATGGGGAAATGTGAGGTATACAAATGATTGTATGACTTGATTTGCTAACAATATTTGAGTTCTTTTAATGTACTAAGATCTATGCTGTGCACTGTAAATGTATAGATTAATTTCTTCTTCACAAGATAAGGGTACTACTCTATGAGGTAGGCATTATATTTGGTTCTAGACAATATATGAGGAAACAGAAATAGAGATTAATCTGCCAAAGGTCTTAAAGCAAGGTGAGAACCAGTATTCTAATACAAATCATCAGATTCCAAAGCCTCAGATGGATTATTACGTATAATAATAGTCAGCCTCAAAGTAGATTTTAATGGTATTTAAACTGTGCAAGATTTGTTTCTTAACCTACGTCTTAGATTAGATATATTGTTCCTGGATTTTTTTCCCAATGTCTATGTTCTCTTTTCACTTTGTTGATAGAGTAATTTAGTGAACAAATACATTTAATTTATATGAGGTGCTGTAATAGTTAAGGTGTTGTGTCTATTTAACTGGGCTGGGATTCTAAGTAGTTTAACAGCTAATAAGCAATCTAATAAGTTGGAATACATTATGTGAGCTGATAATATTACTTTTGACCTACTGTCTTTATCCTATATGTTGTAAATCCTCACTTTGATGTTGTTAATGGGGAAGCATGGTGGGTCTCTAGGATAAGTACTGGACTGCTAACCATAAGGTGGATAGCTTGAGCCCACCAGCCACTAACAGGACAAAGATGAGACTTTCTGTTGCAGCAAAGACTTACAGGCTCAGAAACCCCATACACAGTTGCTGTGAGTCGGAACTGACTCCACTGTACTTAATAACAACAACGTCTTAGAATTAGATACAGGAATGCTTATAAAATGGACACTGACACAGTAAGCACAAGAATACCTAATTAAAATCTGCAAGTAGAAAGATGGGGCCAAATGTGACTAGATAAAATTTACCAGTGGTAACAGTATTGTTATTATAGGTTAAGAATTATTTTGTTTTATACGTAGAATATGCAGGAGAACTGGCATATTATGCTAAAAAAACAACAACAATAATTTTATCTGAAGTGCATAAAGAAAGTGCAAAGTTAAAGTAGACAATAACAGTGCTGTTTTTAGTATATTAATTCATTTGGATCTCACAACAAAGTTGTGAGGGAGATACACATATTTGCCTTTTAAGATAAAGAAACTGAGCAATAAATGCTTTACATGATTTCTCCAAAACCACACAGTAATTACAGATTTTAGGAACAACAATCAATCGATCATTCTGATCATTCTTCAGCTTTGGGAGAAAAATGTTATTGGTTCACCAGTTAAGAACACATGATTTACCTGCTCTGCATATCCTCGAACCACCTGCCTCTGTTTTAAATTGCTCTCTCCATCAAGCCCAGAAGTCTCAATGTGACAGATTCCATCCGGATCAGTGGAAAAGAGTAAGACCATATCTGCAGGAATGATCTCGTTACAGGAGAGGCGAATAAAGTCCCCAACAGCAACATCTTTCCAGCATTTGTCAGTGTATTTTCTCTCTTTCCTAAATTGAGGTCCCCCACCAAACAAACAAAACACAACAATTTAAAAAGCACATCAAACAGAAAACATAGATAATAGTTTTTTTAAAGTCATACAATAAAGAATGTTTGAAGTATTAGAATAAATTTTAATCCATTAAACAGTTCAAAGGAAGCCACAGAATGGATAAAACCTGAACTCCAGAATTTGCTTGACCTGAAAATTTAGTTAACTGAGCCACTAAAACATATTTTATAGTTATTTTTTCCTGTGGCATTTTGAAACATTATGCTGTTTAAATGTAATCTGGAAATAAAATAAAATTAATCTTTGGTGAGTTTATTCATATACACAGTAGTTGCTGACTGTTGTTCCCTATCAGGCAGCAAGGAACTGGAAGGGCATAAGACACATTTCTGTTCTCAGGGAGCTTCCTGTCTGGCAGATAGGATGGATAATTAAAGATAGCGCAAAAGCAATGGGATTAAAATACACTCAGCAGCAACATCTTAAAAGTCATTACACCACATTGTTATTGTTAGTTGCCACTGAGTTGATTCTAACTGCATAGGATTTTCAAGGCTAGCAGACTGAGGCCTGTCTTCTGAGACACCTTTACATAGGTTCAAACTGCCGGCCTTCAGACTAATAGTCTAGTATCTGACTGCTCTAAACAGGGATACCCACGACAATATTAACATCTATAATTTTAATAGAATAAAATAAGCTATTAAGTAGTTCTCTGTTGCAACTGATTTCTAGAAGGGAGTACAGGAAACTTTGTCCCATTTCAAAAATGTAGTTTTCACATTCCATACGTTCAATTCTTTTTTTAAGACATACGATTTGAGCAGGAATTGACTTAAATACTCTGCTTTATGTAAAAGCTTTTGCCAAATCCAACAGTATGAATTATGCATCATGAGTCATTTTCCTTAGAGTAGAATTTAGATATTTGTAAGGTGGAATGTCCTATTAGTTAAACAGCATCTCACATATAATGACAAAAAGTATTAAGACCTGTTTTCCAGATACTTTCCCCAAGACCCTCCCACCCACCCTGCTTCCCAAAAAAATCCCTGGTATTTATTTAAAAAAAATGTTGCTGTTGTTAAATGCTGTCGAGTTGATTTCAACTCATAACAACCCTGTATAGGGTTTCCATGGTGCATTTGGTGGGTTTGAATCACTGATCTTGTGGCTAGCACTCCAAAGCTTATCCTATAGTGCCATATTTACATTAAAAACAAAGTAATTCATTTAAAAATTATAATTATAGGGCTAAATACACTAGTACATTGTTAAGGAAAATAGTTATAATTAAAATTATTTGACCTAGATGAGGGGGCTTTAAAAGGTCATGGAAAAATGTCATTATCTTTTAATTTCATTTTTCCATGAACTTTATGAAACCCCATCATATACTGAGGATTCAAATTTATCAGATTTAGTTAAAATATGCCTTAGCCCAATATTTGTATAATTTCTGATATACAGAATCATACTAAACATTTAAAAAACAATATAGCTTAAAGGACCACATAAGTAATTTATCAGGACAAATTCTCTGAAAATATCTAATGTACAAGGCTGAAATAACAGAAACTAACAACTAACAGAAATCCTTGATTCCCTTATGAGTTTGTTAGTCCCTATCTATGGTTTATTTCTTTTGTCTTTACCAAACTTTTCCTTACTGTCTATGCACCGGTTCAGGTCATTCTTCCATAGAGGAAAGTAACACAGAGAGGATTACACACACACACACACACACACACACAAAAGGTAGGCAAGAAATGTCACCACGAAATTGAAAGACGTATACACTGAAGACCATAAAACATTAATGAAAGAAACAAATCCTGGAGTCCTGGTGTGGCACTATGGGTTAATGCACTGGACTGCAAAATCAGTTTGAACCATAAGGCTGGCAGTTCAAGCTCACCAATTGTTCCTCGGAAACCCTATAATGGATCGCTGTAAGTCAGAACTGATTCAATAGCATTTAACAGCAACGACAACAAAAATTGCAATACACTCTGTGTTCATGGATCAGAAGACTTATCATTATCAAGATGTCAATATGCTACCTCAGTTTACCATTCTGAACAAAGACACAATAGTTGGTTCTGAACAGAATGGGAGAAAATGTTAAACAACACTCAAATTCCTCAAATAGATCAGATTTACTGGACCAGTAGAAAATAAAAAATCCTTCTAGACTATTACCCTGAATTCCAGGATAAACAGAAGCTAAGATATTTTGTCAAAGCCAATCCAGTGCTTCAAAACATCCTAAAGGGAGTTCTCTGGACTGAAACCCAATAAGAACAGACAACAACCAGAGATTGATAGACGTGGCAACACGACCCAGAAATCAGTTGACAGACAGAGTTCAAAACAGAACAAAATTACAACAACAAATTCAGAGAACCTGTGAGGCCAATCAAAGATCAAAAGGGGAAAATATAGAAACAGAGATTCAGATGGTGAGGAGTTCAGATAGACTGCAGGACATAACACTGCCTTAAATGGAGGGAAAAGTTAGTAGACTATACAGTAACCTCAAAGAAAGTTAATACTTCACAGCTTACCATGAAAATGAAGATTCAACTAGAACAAGAAAACATTAACACTAAGAAAAAACTGACAAGAAATAGCAGAAAAAACATGAACTCAACACAAGAAACTCAACATGGAGAATAAAGAAACAAACCGCATCACAAAAAATTAACATAATGGCAGCAATTAATTCATACCTATCAATAATTACACTGAAAGTCAATGGATTAAATGCACCAGTGAAGAGACAGAGAGTGGCAGAATGGATAAGAAAACAAGACCCTTCAGTATGCTGCCTGCAAGAGACACAATTTAAACACAAAGACAAAAACAAACTAAAAGTTAAAGGCTGGAAAAAAATGAATCAAGCTAATTTCAATAAAACACAAGCAGGAGTGGCAACACTAATTTCTGATTAAATAAACTTTATGGCAAAAACCAGCATAAGAGATAAAGAAGAGCACTATCTCAAGATTAAAGGGTCATTTGAGCAAGATGACATGACCATAATAAATAACTACACCCTCAATGAAAGAGCACCAAGATATATAAAGCAAACCCTACTACAATAGAAGAAAGAAATAGACAAATCTACAATTATAGTGGGAGATTTTAATATTCCACTTTTGAAAATGGATAGAACAACTGGAAAGAAAGCCAACAACGATACAGAGGAACTAAACAGCACAATCAACCAACTTGCACTGCTTAAGAAGAAGAATCATGTCGGGAACCTCTCACTCCCCCACTTCAAAATTTATTACACGGCTACAGTGGTCAAAACAGCTTGGTACTGGTACAATGAGATGCATAGATCAATGGAACAGAATCGAGAATCCAGAAATTAACCCATCTACATACAGTCAACTGACTTTTTTTTTCCCCAGCCAACTGACTTTTAACAAAACACCTAAATATAATCGCCTGGGGAGGTAACAGTTTCTTCAACAGATGGTGCTGGCAGAACTGGAAAGTGATATGCAAAAGATTTAAACAAGACC
>NW_006408727.1:3032566-3033815 GCF_000296735.1 Chrysochloris asiatica
GTAGAATGTACCATGTTCCTGGATAGGAAGACTTAACATTGTGAAAATGTCAATACTGCCCAATGCAATTTACACATATAATGCAATCCCAATCCAGATTCCAATGACATTCTTTAAAGAGATGGAAAAAACAATTACAAACTTTATAAGGAGAGGAAAGAGACCTAGGAAAAGCAAAGCAATGCTTAAGAAAAAGAATAAAGTTGGAAGCCTCTCACTTCCTGATTTCAAAATTTACTACATGGCTACAGTAGTCAAAACAGCTAGGTACTGGTACAATGAAAGATACATTGATCAATGGAACAGAATTGAAAATTCAGGAGTTAACCCATCCACATACAGCCAACTAATTTTTGACAAAATACCTATATATATTGCATAGGAAGGGGATAGTCTTTTCAACAGGTGGTACTGGCAGAACTGGGATGTGATATGCAAAAGACCTTTGCCACATACCATATACAAAAACCAACTCAGTATGGATTAAAGAGCTAAATGTGAATCTCAGAATTATAAAAGCCATCAATGAAAAAATAGAGACACATTTGAGGGCTCTGATACAGGGCACACACAAACTACCAAACACTGTGATAATTACACATACAAAAGTAGACAAAACAGATGATTGGGACATACTAAAAATTAAAAACTTATGTGCATCAAGAGAATTCAACAAAAGAGTAAACAGGAGTCCACAGAATGGGGAAAAATCTTTTGCAACGACACATTAAACACGGGACTAATTTCTAAAATCTACAGGAATCTACAATACCTCTACAAGAAAAAGACAAATAACCCAATTAAAAAATGGGCACAGAGCTCTTCCTCTCTTAGCCATCGTGTGACTGCTGTCTTCTCATAAGATTTTTAGGATTAAGAGATTCCTGGCCAAGAAACAAAAGCAGAATCGTCCCAGTCCCCAGTGGCTTTGAATGAAAACTGGTCATAAAATCAGATCCAACTCCCAGAGAAGACACTGGCGAAGAACCCAGCTGGGCCTCTAAAGAGTCGCACATGTGATGACCCAGCACATAATATACACAGGTCCTAGCACTCCAGCATATCAAGTTCAATTTTGCCAAGATTAGATTAATTGAACATGTTTTGCAAAACTGCTGGTGTCTTCCTTTATTTTTATGTTGTTAAGTGCCGTGGAGTTGGTTCAAAACAATGAGATATCATCTCAATCCAGCAATAACAGTGAAGATCAAAAAAGTTGTTGTTGTGAAGTGCCGTCGAGTCGGTTCTG
>NW_006408727.1:3035690-3040548 GCF_000296735.1 Chrysochloris asiatica
TTGGAGGAGAATATTGAAAGTGCCATGGGCTGCCAAAAGAACCAGTAGATCCGTTTTGGAAGAAGTGCAGCCAGCGTGCTCCTTGGAGGCCAAGATGGCCAAACTTCGTCTTTCATACTTCGGACATATTGTCAGGAGGGACCAGTCATTGGATAAGTACATCACGTTTGGTCAGAGAAAATAGGCAGACCCCTAATGAGATCGACTGGCCAAGTAAGTGGCAGCATCGATGGACTCAAGTGTGGCAACAGTAGTGAGGCTGGCCCAGAATCAGGCAGTGTTTCGTTCTGCTGTGCATAAGGTCATTTATGAATGGGTACCAACTTGATGGTACCTAACAACAACAACAACTATTGTAAAATAGACACTTGAAGGGGAGAGAAGGGATTAGCCAGAAACATCACCATAGAAAGCTTGTAAGTCTGTCTTCAGTCTATAATTGATGGGAATACATAAAAATGGGACTACAACTTGCTCAGTGAAAGAGGCTTCCTGCGGAGCCTTTGGATTGTGTAAGTCCATCCAGAACCCCATCCAGAATCTTTTAAGATGGGAAATCTCCACTTGAAAGGACAAGCAGACCAGCCTGGAGTGGCTACAAGAGTAGAAAATACTTCTTGAAAGAAAGACCAGCAGGAAAAATCAAAAACAGCAATGGCAGTCTGATGGACTACTACAAGAACAAGCAAATTGTTTGCTGGGGAGCCATCAAGGCAAGTGGTCGGGTCCCCTCAAGGCAAACCCCCTTTCAAGACTGAGACTCAAGGGAAATACAAGAGCAGGCATACAGTCTTGCTGGGGACCATGCTGGTCTACCCATAAGGGGAAGTGGGGGAAAAACAGCAATGAAATTGTGACCTAAATCCAACCACATTCAATAGACTCCCGTCAATCTGGGTTGAGACCTGGTTGGCCAGCGCTATAGCAAGACCTGGGGACTCTTGGGCCCAAGGACAGGGACAAAGTCACAGAGGACTAGAGCAGTGAGTGAAGCATCCAGCTGACATGAAGTGAGGGGAGACACACAAGAACATCCACACTTGCAGACAGTACCCACTTGACCTGGCTTCAACTAGAGGAAGAAAGAAGAGTAATCTGCTACAATTTGATGAAATTGACCTACACTTATGGATGTAGTAGCTCAAAAGAGGGAACGAATCTTTATAGCGAGGATCATTCCCACCCCATCAGTACACAGGGTTGACAGGGATGGGCAACTTAGACATTGGCACCACAAAATGGAGGGGGCTACAAAGGCAAAAACTGACAGGCTTATAAGCTTTCAAGAGGGAGCCTAGTTCCAGAGGGTGCAGGGGAAGGTAGAATCTCCACTGAGTGGTATCTAACCTGTCTGGCGGGGCTAGTGAAAGGAGATGGAGATAAGACTCTTGTGGTTCAATAGTGAATACTTGCTATCAGTACTGACTGTGAGGTTTGTAAATGTAAAGGTAGATGTTTTGTAACAAAAGGAGGGGAGTGGTTGATCTTGCAGTCCAGGAGCGGAAAACCCTGGGACCATCACGGGAGAAGAGCAGAGTACAGGACCCTACCCAGAGAAGCAGTGATGCCAGAGATGGAGGCATACAGGATGACATGGAGAGATGGAGTGGCTGGGGACTCTGGACTCCGGGAGGGAGATGGGCTGTGTGCTGATGGCCAGGGGGCAGGCTTGCGGGGTATACCCTTTGGTTGTTTGAATGGTTATATATTCCTGAGTGCTGGTGTAAATCCAAAATAAAAAATAAAAAAAAACACAGGAAGTGGAAGCAAATGCTGTTGAATGATGATGCATGGAAGGGATTGTAATCATTGCAATGAAATGAAATACGACAGGATGAATGTAAAGCTGATGTTCTCCCATGTAAACTATTGCTCAATTTACAATAAAAACTTTTAAAAAAAAAAAAAAGACTATTACCCTGAGAAGCTCTTTAAGCTTGGACCTGAAGGCACTCCTGGAGTTCACTTCTTAGCCAAATAACAGCTTGGCTCATAAAATAAAGAATATTGTTCTCCTTAAATAATTATCTATATGAGACCAAATAGCAAACATTTACCAACATTTACCCCAGAGTCCTGCTGTGGTGCTGTGTGTTAATACTCTGGATTTCAAGGTCAGATTGAACTGCAATGTCAGCGGTTCAAGCTCACAAGCCGTTCCTTGGAAACTCTGTACAGGGATGCTATGGGTCAGAACCGATACGATGGCACATAGCAACAACCCCAAAACAAAGATGAGAAGGTAACTGGGGCAGCCATGTTAGATGAATGGAAACAGAACTACCAGAATGGAAATGAGAATACTGACACATTGTGAAAAATGTAACCAATGTTACTGAACAATATACACAGAAATTTTTAAACCAGGAACTAATTTGCTGTGTAAACTTTCACCAAATATACAATAAAATGTTTCTTTTTGTAAAAAGATAGATATCAAATAGCTCTGCTACATTAGCACTGGGAAATGTTGGGATGAATATACACCAAACCATTAACAATGGTTCCATTGGTGGGAAGGGAGTGGTTATAAAGAGAGGAGAAGAATGTGGACTTGTACTTCTTACTCGACAAAATTTAAAGAGAGAATGGATGGATGGAATTATAAATAATTTTTGCTTTTTGATGTTTTTAGCATTTTTCTAATACAAATTTAATTTGTATTAGAAATTGTATTCTAATAAAAAAAACTAAAAAGTAATTTACAATAAGCAATGAATGAATTATCATTGGACATAGCTAAGATTTATTAGATGTTTTATAATGAATAATACATTGAATTTTTGTATCAATGCTGTTGGTATGATCAACACATTATGGCCCCTTTTGACAAATGAGGAACTGGCCTTGGATGATTAAGCAACTTGCTTAGTCATATAGTTCCTAAATCATTCTGGGATTTGAAACAAAAGAGGTAATTTCCAGAGTTCATTTACTCAAGTGCTAGGCTTGCCTTTACTGCCAACTCTAATGGCTTACTGATTGTTGTTGTTAAGTGCCATTGAGTCGGTTCCTACTCAGAGCCACCTTGTTAGGGTTTCCAAGGCTTTAAAAACTTTTCAGGAGCAGAAAGTATCATATAAAATCTTGGCTAGTTGTGCATACTAGAAAATGAATGTAAAGAATGATTGTTTTGGGTAATATCACACATACAATTTATTATTTCAGAAGGCAGCTATATTTCATGAAATTCTATATATTTATGAGATAATCCTAAAAGTTAGCATTAACTAGTATTCTGAAATGGCTAACATCAACAACCACCACACATGTGTCAGCTTCTTGCATGTTTCGGTGATTCCATGGAATTACGGTTTAAGTGGAGCTTTTAGATTAAGACAAGACTACAAAGAACAGGTGCAGGACTGAAGAACACTTCATTCTGTTATACAAAAAGAGCCAATTCAAAGGCAACAACAACATCAACAGAGTGCTGAGTTTTAATGTTGAGAAAATAAGGCAGACATTGCACCTACTTATTGTTTAAAACACTGAATCTCTCCATGCTTACCACATTGTTGTTGTTAAATGCCCTCTAGTTGGTTCTAACTCACAACGACTCTGTATAAAGTTTCTGAGACTGTGAATCTTTTTAGGAGCATAAAGTCTCATCTTTCTCCCACAGAGCGGCTTGTGAGCTAGACCTTGTGATTTGCAGACCAGTGTTTATCCTACAGAGCCACCGCACCCTCTAACACATTGTAGGTGCTCAAGTATTGTTGAATGCGTAAGTCTTACTATGAAGAAACTCCTATTATGCATGAAGCAAACTCTAAAGTCATTATAACAAATGGCTAATAATTTATAGGCAATCTTAGCCAGCTTTTCTGTAATAGCTCATTCTAACTTAATTGAAGATATAATTGGGTTTAAATGCCTAATTTCTAGACTACTGTTTATTTCCCAGTAATACTTTCACAAAGAAAACTAAGCACCTTTTTAAAAAATCACATATTAAAATAAGAAACAAATTATGAAGACAGAAATGTTAATATGCTTCACCCAAAAGCTTGCTGAATTTAATGGCCTCATATTTTCACCTTTTGCTAAGAGATACCGTGTTTTCTAAAGTACTTAATTTGTATTCCATTGAAATTTAAGTTAGGATGGTTAAATCAACAATGCATGGGTTTAGAGCCTACTTTAATTTCTTTATATACTTATAATAATATTTCTAACAACAATTTGAGATGTGTGGGGGATGAAAGTATTTTTCTTCCACAACATCAAACAAAAGCAAATTACATAGAATATACTCTGGGAAAATTATTGAATCATGCAGAAAGCATCAAAAGAAAATGGAAGGAATACACAGAGTCACTGTACCAAAAGGAAATGGTTGACATTCAACCATTTCAAGAGGTAGCATATGATCAAGAGCCAATGATACTTAGGGAGGAAGTCCAAGGTACATTGAAGGAATTGCCAAAGAACAAGGCACCAGGAATTGATGGAATAAAAATTGAAATATTTCAAGAATGTGAGGTGGCACAGGAGGCACTCACACATCTCTGCCAAGAAATTTGGAAAACAACTATCTGGCCGACAGATTGGAAGAGATCCGTATTTGTGCCCATTCCAAAGAGAGGTGACCCAATGGAATGCGGAAATCATCAGACAATATTTTCGATATCTCATGCAAGTAAAGTTTTACTAAAAGTAGTCACAAAGGATGAAAAAAGCTGTTTTTCTTGCTTTCTTTACAAATCTGTAAAAATAGATACATTTCTCATGAAAAGGCACTCTAAAGTGATAATAGTACACTTTGCAATTAATTTTCATAAAAGTCACAATTTACTAGTTCCATATAAAACCTTTTACATAAAGATACTTACTTGAAACATATATTTATATATAT
>NW_006408727.1:3040648-3053528 GCF_000296735.1 Chrysochloris asiatica
TATATATATGCAAAATATTTAAATACATTATCTTAGAGTCATAAAACATGATATGACATAACAGACAATGCAGCTAATAAAAATATTTTCTTGAAGGATGGCTAAAGATATGGAAAACGTTTATGGCTGAAATGAGGCTGAAAAATTAGAATAAAAATACTACAAGTAGTACAATCTCAATTTTGTAAAACACAACACACACAAATATGTATACTTGATGGAAATACACCCCATAATGTTACAAATAGTTGTCTCTGGATACTAACATAAGTAGGCATTTTTCTTCATCTGTTTTTTAAAAAGTATTGCATACATATTAAAAAGCATTATTGAAAAGAAACTGGAGACTCTTTAAGATTAATTGAGGATTATCAATAATACATTGAGACATTAAAATAAATATGGGAAGATAATAGTTTGTTTTAAGTAGAATACATATTTTCTATTCTCAGCAAGATATGCTCAGAGCCTTCAGAGTAGCTAGTCGTATTTTAGACTATTATTCTAGATACTTTCATCTCTTACATAGTCACCTTGTACATCTTTGGATAAAAATATAAACAGTGGTACAGCTAAGCCAACAGAAACTGTACTCGGGTAATTTTGTAAAAGGCTGCTGTTTATTTGCTTTACTTAATTTAACCATCAATTCAACATATTTTAGGAGCTCTGGTAGCGTAGTGGTTACGAGTAGGGCTGCCAACCTCAAGGTTAGATGAGAAAGAGGAGGCTTTCTGCTCCTGTAAAGATTTACAGTCTCAGAAACTCTTTACATGGTCACTGTGGGTCGGAACAGACTCCACAACACACCACCACCACCACCACCACCACCACCTATTTGTCTGAGTTTCTACATTTTACTGGTCTTTACCTTAAAAGATATTTCACTTGGGAAAATAAGTAAAAAAAACCCCAAATTATGTCATTGAAGCATTTAGCTTCCACCTAAGAATAAAGACCAAGGAGCTGCAATTCAAAACTCACCTTAACTGTCTTTATTCTTAGCTACAGACCAGCTGTTTTATAAACACAAAGATTTAACTCTTCAACAGAGTAAACATGCTCCTAAAAACACCTCCAATGATGAATGCCCTCAGTTGGTGCTGAAGTGGGTAGGGTTTTATAAGCCTCAAATTTTGTGCATTAAAAAAAAAAAAAAAAGCTTCTCTCCATCTTAAAATTTTCTTTCTTCCATAGGCTGCTCTTGATTTCCCTCATTTCCTCATATCTGATCCAATTCTTTATCCCCAATACTAACATTGTTGTTGTTGTTGTTGTTGTTATGTGTCATGGAGTCGGTTCCAAGTCATAGCGACCCTGTACAGGGTTTCCGAGGCTGTAAATCTTTACGGGCGCAGAAAACCTCATCTTTCTCCTGCGGAACAGCTGGTAGTTTCGAACTGCTGACCTTGCGGCCTGCAGCCTCAAACCACTACGCTACCTTATGATACCTTAATTCATAGTAGGAAATTAACAACTATTAATTGAAAACAACAATAATACAAAGAATCCCAGTCACAACTAAGGGGAGGAAAAAAAGCAATACTCTGCATGTTTCTAAATGATAATATGCATATTCCATAGCAAACCTTACACTTACCCACTGTAAACTTTAGTTACTAAATTGTTGATTTGTTTGTCAATTTTGTATTTCCGGTAATCTTCCAATCCATCTTTAATGGCAATGATTGTAAGGACAATCACCAGAGGCAGCATTGTAATTTCCTTTTGGAAGGCTTCTACCAAAGGCACCCAGTTCAAGACAACTAGAAACAGGAAATATAAATTGGCGGCTCTGCAACCCAAACAAACACAAGGTGGTGTCAACAAATATTCCAAAAGGCTGAAGCAAACAAGCAAAATACTTTAATGTGTTTACCTACAAGATTCTATTAGTTTGTCTTAGATGCCATATATTTCTCAAAATAGATGATTATCAAAATCTAGTTCTCTGAACAACTCTAGAACAAACAATTGATTATTCTACTAGATATCTGGATCTTGCATATCTTAATGAATGCTGTTATTGTTGCTGTTCTTAAGTGCCATCGAGTTGATCTGACAAGCAACAAACCTGTGCAGGGTTCCTAAGGAGTGATCGGTGGGTTTGAACTACTGACCTTGTGGTTACCAATCCAGTGTTTATCCTACAGTGCCATACCAGGACTGCACTAATAAATGTAGAGGTTATTGTTAAGTACTGTGGAGTCCATTCTGACCCATCACAACCTTTCTGAGGAGCAACTGCTAGGTTTGAACTGCCAATCTCGAAGTTAGAAGTCCAGTGCATATTCTATAGCAGCACACCAGGATAGTAATTGCAAATATTGGGGTGTGTCAGTCATGAATTGTATAATACATGACACAAAGCATAATAAGAAATATAATCTCAAAAATTCAAGAGAAAAAAACTTAAAAGAAAATTCCGAGTAAAAGAGTTGCAGAAGTTAAAAAACAAACTATCCTTCAGCCTACATAACTTAATTGGTACAACTGAAAATTAGATTCAAATAATGCTAAAAAGAAATGGAAAATTCATAGATTTTCCCCCGAGACTAATCCTTTCTTTCTGCTTTTATGATCTTCAGACCACTTTCTCAAGGAACTTTTTCCATCACTTCTATTTTATATCAACCACTTGTATGTCAGTTTGTCATACTGTGTGTAGCTTGTGAGTTGCTGTGATTCCGGAAGCATGCCATGGGTATTTTAAATACCAGCAAAGATCACCCACAGTGGACAGGTTTCAGATGCGCTTCCAGATGAAGACAGACTAGGAAGAAAGAGAGAAGAACTACTTCTGAGTATTTAGTCATTGACAACTTTATGAATAGCAGAGAAACACTGTAAGACATAGGGCCGGAAAATGGGCCCCTCAGGTTGGAAGGCACTCAAAATGCGACTGGGAAAGAGCTGCCAGTCAAAGTAAAGTTGACCGTGATGACACGAATGGAGTAAAGCCTGTGGGAGAAACGTCCACAGGACCTTTATTTGCTGTTGGGGCACAACTCAAAATGAAGAGACACCGCTGTAAACATCCACTGAAAATCAGAACATGGAATGTACAAAGTATGAATCTGGGAAAATTGAAAGCTGTCAAAATGAAATGGGATGCATAAACATCAATATCTTAAGCATTAGTGAGCTGAAATGGACTGGTGTTGGCCATTTTGAATCTGACAACCACATGGATTATTATGCAGGGAATGACAAATTGATGAGGAATAGTGTTGCATTCATTGTATTCAATGTATTAAAGTATCAAGATCAGTCATGAGGTACAACACTGTCTGTGATAGGATAATATCCATGTGCCTACAGGGAAGACTAATTAACACCACTGTTGTTCAAATTTACACACCAACCACAAAAGCCAGCGAGGATGAAACAGAAGAATACTACCAACTTCTTCAGTCTGAAATTGATCAAACAGGCAATCAAGATATATTGATAATCACTGGTAATTGGAAGGCAAAGGTTGGAAACAAACAGGAAGGATCAGTAGTTGGAAAATATGGCCTTGGTGATAGAAATGATGCTGAGATTGCATGATAGAATTCTGCAAAATCAATGATTTGTTCATTTCAAATACCTTTTTTAAACAGCATAGAAGATGACTATACACATGGACCTTACCAGATGGAATACACAGAAATCAAATTGACTACATCTGTGGAAAGAGACGATGGAAAAGCTCCATATCATCAGCAAAAACACGGCCAGGGGTAGATTGTGAAACAGACCTTCAGTTGCTCATATTGCAAATTCAAACAGAAGCTGAAGAAGATAAAAACAAGTCCATGAGAGCCAAAATATGACCCTGAATATATCCCACCTGAATTTAGAGATCATCTGCAGGACAGACTTGACACATTAGACACTAAAGACAGAAGACCAGAAGAGTTGTGGGATGACATCAAGAAAATCATACAGGAAGAAAGCAAAAAGTCCAAAACGAGACAAGAAAGAAGAATAAGGTCAAAATGGATGTCAGAAGAGACAATGAAACTTGCTCATCAGTGTAGAGATGCTAAATCAAATGGAAGAAATGAAGCGGTATAAGAGCTGAACATAAAACTTCAAAGATCAGCTTGAGAAGACAAAGTCAAATATTACAATGAAATGTGCAAAGAGCTGGAGTTAGAAAATCAGCATTTCTCAAGCTGAGGGAACTGAAGAAAAAATTCAAGCCTCGACTTCCATTATTGATGGATTCTCAGGGTAAATTACTGAATGATGCAGAAAGCATCCAAAGAAGAGGGAAAGACTACACAGAGTCACTGTACCAAAAGGAAATACTCAATGTTCAATTGTTTCAGGAGGTAAAATATGAGCCAGAACCAATGACACTGGCAAAGAACTGGCAAAGAACAAGGAACTGGCAAAGAACAAGGCACCAGGAATTGATTAAATAAAAACTGAAATCTTTCAAGAAAGTGAGGCTACACTGGAGGCACTCACTCATCTATGCCAAGAAATTTGGACGACAACAATCTGGACAATTGATTGAAAGAAATCTGTATTTGTGCCCATTCCAATGAGAGGTAACCCAATGGAATACAGAAATAATAAGATAATATCTTTGATATCCCATGAGAGTAAAGTTTTACTAAATGGCTGCAGGTATACACTGTCAGAGAACTTCCAGAGGTTCAAGCTGGATTCAGAAGAGGCCGTGGAATGACAGATATTATCGCTGACATCAGATGGATCTTGGTTGAAAGTAGAGAATACCAGAAAGATGCTTACCTGTGCTTTATTGACTATGCAAAGGTCTTCGATTGTGTGGATCATGACAAGCTATGGACGACAATGCGAAGTATGAGTATTCCAGAACATTTAATTGTGCTCATGAGGAACCTGTACATGGGCCAAGAGGCAGTTGTTTGAAAAGAACATGAGAACACTGAATAGTTTAAAATTAGGAAAGTGTGTTTCAGGGTTGTATTCTTTCACCATACTTATTCAACCTATATTCTGAGCAAATAATCCAAGAAGCTGGGTTATATGAATATATGGCATCAGGATTGGAGGAAGACTCGTTAACAACCTGCGATATGCAGATGATACAAACTTGATTGCTGAAATTGAAAAGGACTTAAATATTCACTGATTAATATCAAAGACCACAGCCTTCTGTATGGACTGCATCTTAATGTCAAGAAAACAAAAATCCTCATCATTGGACCAATAAACAACATTCTTATTCATGGAGCAAAGATTGAAGCTGTCAAAGACTTCATTTGTTTTGGATCAACCATAAACACTCATGGAAGCAGCAATCAAGAAATCAAACAATGTATTGCATTAGACAAATCTACTGCACAAGACCTTTTTAAAGTGTTGAAGAGTAAAGATGTCACCTTGAGGACTAAGGTATGCCTGACCCAAGTCATGATATTTTCAATAACCTCATATGCATGTGAAAGTTGGAGAATGAATAGGAAGATCATAGAAGAATCGATGCATTTGGTATTGGAAGACACACTTACGGTGTTGGAAGAGAATATTGAAAGTACCATGGACTGCCAAAAGAACATATAGATTTGTGTTGGATGAAGTTCAGCCAGAGTGCTCCTTGGAGGCCAGGATGGCCAGACTTTGTCTCTCATACTTCATACATATTGTCAGGAAGGACAAGTCACTGGAAAGGGATTTCATGTTTGGTAAGGTGGAGGGTCAGAGAAAAAAGGAAGACCCCAACAAGATGGACTGGTAAAGTGGGAGCATCAATGGGTTCAAGCATAACAACAATAGCGAGGTTAGCCCAGGACTGGGCAATGTTTTGTGCACAGGGTCGCTATGAGGCAGTATCAACTCGATGGCACCTAACAACAACAACTATTTTATATCTCCCTCTATTTTACATCTTCAAACGTGAATACTTGCTTGTTGTTATTGTCAAGTGCTGTAGAGTCAGTCCTGACTCCTAGTGACCCTATATAAGGTTTCCAAGGAGCAGCTGGCAGCTTTGAATCATCAACCTTTTGGTTAGCAGTGCAGTGCTATCCCTTTAGTGCCACACCAGCACTCTGGGCACTTTCTTACTGACTCCTTAATTTTGGCCATAATGTAAGTTCAAGTCTTCCCTTTCCTCAAAACAGAACAAACATAATATCGTTCATCCTGATTAGTCCCATGAATTTATATCACCTGTTTTTTCTCCTTCCTAGTAAATATTTACTATCAAACTTTGCACAAGAATAATTGCACTGTGCCAGTGGAACCAGACAAATCTCACCTTAAGGTTCAGCATACATTCAATTTCCCAAGTGTAGAAATGGATCCAGTCCTTCTGCTCCCAATTCTCCATCCTAGTCACCCAGAGCTGGGTCAGACCTCACCCATTAGAAGGACTCCCAGACTCCCAGGTAGATACCAGCCTCTTATGACTCTCCTTGCCCCCATGGATTCATTAATTCATTGACAACATACCATGCTTACAACTATAACTTTATTATAACCAAAAAGGATACAAAGAGAAGCAAAGGATGAGGTCTGGGACAGGTCATAGCATGAAGCTTCCATGAAAGACAAGCTACCCTCCCCAGCATCCAGTAAGTGCATGTAAGGCTCAGGTTCAGCACTCTCCAACATAAACCCTATATATTAGTCAAGCTGAACTGCTACTTTCCACGCCTCAAGCAGGCCCCCTCTGTGTTCCTGCCTTTCTGCTTTACTCGTGCTCCTTCGTTCATGTGAAATAGCCTTTCCCCATACCATTTTACTGAAAAACCTACCACCTTCCAGGATGAAATTCAAATGTCACATCACCATCTCATGGTTATTTCTTTTTTAGAATCCTATTTGATAGCACTTTATAACTTTCATCACACCCACTATCACTTGGATTTGCTTGAATTCAAAGTTTGCTTCCCTGGGTAAACTTCAAATTCCAACAAGAAATGAGAAACATATTTTACATTTTATCCAGTGACTAAATTCAAGGGAAAGCTTCAAAAAAATGCATATACCGTATGAAGCTGAATGATATTATTGTGTCACCTATAACATTCATGCCCTGGTTTCAGAGCTCTATTTCCCCAGATTACCAGGTTGGAAAAAAGTCTCAAATTAAAATTCAATGTGTTTTAATGACTATAAGACTAAATGAAAAGTCAGAAGACTAAGGTTGTAGCCCCTGGCATGACACTAACAAAACCACAGTCTAAGAATTCAGTTCCTAACCTAGAATCTGAGGATAAGAATACATTCTCTGGTAAAGAGAAGGCAGCTGAACAACTGTCAAGTACAAATAGGTTTGAACAATGTGCACCCACATATTCTCAGATGTTTTTAAAATGCCATGAGATAGCTGAGCATCTCCACATGAGCAGTTTGTCTCTCCAGTAAATTGTGTATTAATTACAGCAAAATGAGCTCTCTCATTGCATCTTACATAGTTTTCATCATGTTTAACACACTAACTTAAACCTTGAATTAACCACAGAACCCATCTAAAATATCACTAGTAAGGCTGCAAGTGTTCCCAAGAAGCTGAGAAAACTCATAAAACAAAAAGTTGAATTTCTTGATATGTACTGTAGATTGAGGCCTACACCTGCCTACCATTTTAAGATACACAAATCCAGTATAAGAAATAGTGTGAAAAGAGAAAAGGAAATCTGAGAAGCTGTGGCTACAGATATGTCAGCAGGTGTAAAACTCTTGTACTTTTTGCAAAATATCTTTTTATCTTTGTACTGAAAATACAGCTTTTATGTGGGTGTAGTATACAGCAGATAAAATACAAACTAATCAAGTTTATGTTATTGGTAAAGCTTTTGGTCAACAGCGGTCAACAGTAACAAAAATTTTGAGCAGTCAAAGTTATCTGCAGATTTTTGCCTGAGCACAATTAAGTGTTTTAAAATTCTCATTCTTCTCAATGTTATCCATAATTTGTTATGATCCACCCACACAGCCTTTGCATAGTCAATAAAACCCAGGTAATCATTAAAAAAAGTTATATGAGAATTTTTAAACATAAGGGTGGGAGAGGTCAGCACCCTTTACCCCAGCTTTGTTCAACGTAAATGATCATCATTTCAGAAGAGACTCTTACCAGAAGCATCAAAGATAATACCACAGTTTTAGGCTTAAGTAGTATGAAATACACAACTGCCAAAATTTTATGTATCAACCAAATGACAAAGAAAATTCTAATATAATCAAATAATAAAACAGTACCTGTGAAATTGTTCAAATAAGTTTCTTGGCACAAAGTTCAGAAGCGTGTACTTTGTTGTTCGTATTCGGTTATTGACGTAGGCTCCAGAGAATTTTTCATACTCATCCTTGAAGGGCCGAAGGTGGGGGACAACAACGCGGTGTTTTCCTGCCAGTTTGGGGGCCTGGGGAGTCTTGCCACCGCAGACAAGCATTGAGGAATAGTTGTATGGCCTCTCGTCATCATCCCGGTTTGCACCACCGATTAGCCGCCGCCATTGATATCTGGCCCATTGAAGAGGCTCAGTCATGTCCAAGTTGTGCACGTGGTCTGGGCAAACAAAAACTGTTCCCATAAGTTTCCAGAAAGCTTAACCCAAAAATCAACCAACCCACTGCCATCAAATTAATTTCAACTCAAAGCAACCCTACAGGACAAAGCAGAACTGCTCCTTAGGGTTTCGGGGACTATTAATGTTTATAAGAGCAGACAACCTCATCTTTCTTATGTGGAGTGGCTGGGGGGGTTGAACTGCCAACGTCAGGATTAGCAGCCCAATACTTAACCCACAGCACCACTATGGCTACTTTAGAAAGCCTGAGGTATAAGAAATGATTAGTTCTTCTTTTTTTATGTATCATGTAAATATATGACTCAGTGGTTCACGGTATGGTTGTGGTGGTGGTGGTGATGATGATGTGCTGTCTAGTTGGTCATTTGTTATCTAGTTGGTCATCTAGTTGTCTTTTGTTAGTGTCAAAAACTCATAGCGACCCTGTTAAGTTTAAATCTAAAGCAACTAGTGGGTTTGAACTGCCAACCTTGCAGGTAGCAACCTAGTGCTTATCCTACAATGCTACACCAGGATTGGACATCAGAATATTATCATGAAATTAAATAAAACACCCAGCATAAAATCTGATGTAGAGTAGCAATAAAAACAACAAAAATCACTCGATAAAACTCACTCTGTATAGATTGCGAAAATAGGCATAAATTCTTTTCATTCCTGTATGCACCTCCATTAAGAGATGGGGTTTTTCTCCACCCAGTTAGCTGGGTTTGGCCACATGCCTTTCTTGGGCTAATGAATCACTAGCAAACATGGTACAAAAAGAGACTTGAAAGGTGCTTGCTCATTGGGGCTTGCTCTCTCTTACGGATCTTAGGGATCCTGTGGCCACCACTGCATGCATACTCATGCCCAGTTTGGCCTGCTGGATGATGAGTTCATATAGTGCAGTTACCGCCATGCTCCTCTCAACATGTGACTGCCAACTGACCACTAACACCTGAGTGAGCCTGAGTGAGCCATCCCAGCTGAACTCTGCCAACTCAACTAACCTGCTGGAGTGAACTGATCAATAGCGGTTTTTTGTTTTTGTTTTTACTTTTATGTGCATTTTATTTAAAGCTTAATTTACTCCCAAGCCATAAGTTTTTTTGTTTCTTCAGTTTCTTTTGAGATGTCTTTTTCTTCTGTGCAACCTCCTCTTCTGGTTTAGGAACAATTTGTTCCTTTTCAGTGAGGATCATCTCAATATGGCTGGGGGAGCTCACGCAGGGGTAGATCTGACCATGAGCTCTGTAAGTTTGGCGGCGCATCTTGGGAGCTTTGTTGACCTGGATATGCTCAATGACAAGAAAATCCACATCTAAACCCTTAAGTTCAGCATTACACTCTGCATTTTTAAGCAATGTGCAACAAAAATTCAGCACTCTTTTTGGGCCACCGACCCTGTGTTCAACCCCACTGTTTGACCTGGGCACACCAACCAAGGCCACCATTGTAACATCAGAACAGTACACATTGCTTCTGCAAAGTGACATCTTTAAGATACTTCGTGGCTTTCCGGATATGCATACCCTTGATGGCTGGGCAGTCTCATGGGTGTTCTTAAAATGGACCCAGAGATTTGAACCTCTGGATTTGCATGATTTTGTGGGGTTTTCTGGGTCAAGTGAGTAGTGAACCATTTTGTGAGATTACCTCAGGCCACTTATGAGACGAGCTCAATATTGTTTTAAGTCACAAGGTTATGGAGTCATATACTAGACGACTGAAGTAAACTGACAGAGTCCCTTCCCTCATTCCCCATTTTTCAGGAAATTCAGCCCTGCTTGGAATATGAGTTCCTTAATAATAATAATGACTATCATTTACTGATAGCATACTATATTCTAAATACTTTACTAAGACACTTATATGCGTTATCTTATTTAATAATTATGTCAAATCTATCTGGATGGTATTAGTTCTACTTTATAAAAGAGGAAACTGTGGGTTACTGCTGAAAGTCACACAGTAAGAGGCCTGGCTCATCTAAATCTTTCTGAATCAAGGAGATTCTGCTTTTAACTGTTAACACTGTCTTGTTTATCTTTGTATCCAGAGTTCTGGCACTTAGTAGCCCATTAAACATTTACTGAGAATACAGGGATCATGCCAGCAAGAGTGTGGCAGCCAAGTCTGTGGGATTTGGTTTCTAGCCACATACTATCAATGTTTGTGCTTACTTATCATCGGACCTGGGAGCTCTTAAACTTCAGTGATTATAAGAATCACCTAAAGAAGCTCAGTTTGATTTGATTTTTAAAAAAAGCTTTTTATTGTGAATTGAGTGAAAGTTCACAGACAAGATCACAGTTTTACATTCAACAAATCATACACTTTGATTTATCTCAACGACTGCAAACCCCAGTGCAACAACAATTTTCCTGCTTCCTCCCTGTGGTTTCTATTTACATTCTACCCACCGCCCCATCCCTTTCAACTTTGTCTTTATGAAAATGTTGCCATTTGAATTTTGATTGATGGGCCACTCCAGGGTGAGCATTACTTTATGTACCTCCGTCCCCTATACATCCATCTACTCCTTGGCTAAAAACTGGGCCATAATGGTGAGTTCCTTTCCAGACCTGAAGGGTGGTCAAGGGCCATAGTTCCAGGTTCCTCTAGTCGCTTTCTGACCATAAACCTGGTCTTTTTTCTTTTCTTTTTTTAAAATTAAATAACTTTGAGTTTTGTTCCACATTTTCTTCCGCTCTTTCTGGGATCCTCTAACGTTATCCCTTTCAGAGCAGTTGGTAGTGGTAGCTAGGCACTGTCTAGTTCTTTGGGTTTCAGAATCACAGAGAGTGATGTTCATATGTTCCATTAATCCAGTGGACTAACTGATTCCAAGCCTCTTAGATTCTTATCATTTTTCTTTCTCCCACACATGTTGAGACCAATAGCTACACCTCAGATGGCCGAAGAAGTCTATTTTTAAAAGGCACTTTTGAAGATTCTTGGGTATTAAATCTGTCAGTGTGTTCTGATAATCTGTGTTTTTAACAAAATACACCAGAGGAATCTGATTCAAGTGGTCCACACATCTTGTCTAAACACAAAGTAGCTTTTGTTTAGACACACACTAGAAAGACAATGATTAAGACACAGATCCATTACCCAAGAGTTTGGAGTTTAGGGAAGTGGTTGTGATCGTTGTTAAGTGTCGTCAAGTCAGTTCTGACTCTCTGCGACCTTGTATAAGGTTTCTGAGGAGCAGATGGTGAATTTGAACTGCCAACCTTGTGATTCAAACTGACCTTGCTATACAGTGCATTACCTCACATTGCCACAACAGGTCTCGGTAACGTGGTTGTTGTTGTTAGGTGCCATCGAGTTGGAACCGACTCATAGTGACCCCATGCATAGTAGAACAAAACAATGTCCAGTCCTGGGCCAACCTCACTACTGTTGCCACTCTTGAGTCCATCAATGCTGCCACCTGGCCAACCCAACTCGTTGGGGGGTCTTCCTCTTTTTCTCTGACCCTCCATCTTATCAAGCATGATATCCTTCTCCAGCGACTGTTCCCTCCTGACAATATGCCCAATACTTTGGACTGTAATATGGTAGGCATGTGAATATATAAATGCAATCTGGTCCAGGGTGCAAAATAATATTCAAGTCACTGACACATTTTAACATTGCCTACTTTCCAAGCATCATCTTAAGTTTCTAACATGTCTATCAATTATTTTTATTAAACTGTAAGATTCCTCAAAATTATATAGATTAATCCCTATGGGAATCAAAATGGTGCACAGCATCCATGGTGTGGAAATCACAAATCATTACCAAGCAGCACTGGAAGAAATGGTCACATTCTAATATTTCTAGTGAACTAATAGTCTTAATAATTAACATACTTGTTTATTGCACATAGACCCTTAAGCAATCCAAAAAATTACAGTTACTCACCACTTTATCACTGAATTTACAGAAAATAAGTTGAACCACAAAGGTGAATCTGAAAAAAAAAAAAAACCTTTAGAAATTATATGAATCTAAAGCAAAATAAAATAAAATAAGTAAGAGACAAAAGCCCCAGTTAAGTAAAGAACACAGCAGCTTTCAAGTGTATGTGTTCATATCTGGATATTGGACCCAGAACACAGCAGCTTTCAAGTGTATGTGTCCATATCTGGATATTGGACCCACAACACCCACATAAAGGCCTTATTATCAGTTAGAGCAAATAATCAGCAATGTCAAGCCTATCAGTTTTATATTAACCATGGGGACAAGGAGAAAAGAAGCTATAGCTTGATCAAGTTGTTGTTGTTATTGTTGTTGTCAGGTGCCATCGAGTCAGAACCGACTCATAGCGACTCCATGCACAGCAGAACGAAACAATGTCCGATCCTGGGCCAACCTCACTA
>NW_006408727.1:3057618-3058129 GCF_000296735.1 Chrysochloris asiatica
CAGGTGGTGAAAAGGTCAGGTAGATTATAGGATAAATTAGACTGTCTTAAATGGAGGGAAGAGTTAATGGAATATAAGGTAACCACAACAGTAGGTTGGGGTGGGAGTTTAGTTCAGGTGTTGGGGAAGGCAATACAAGAAGGGGGAGGAGGTGGAAGAACAAGATAGATAGGGGAACACTGAGACAGGTTTGCATGGCCGTAAGTGTGACAGAGGTAAATAATGATGCATGTTCATCCTTGGAACAACAGGGCTCTGTGATACAGAGTTCTAGGCATAGCTTGAAGAGGGGAAATAATACTAAAATGCTTGACTCTTTTATGAATATTTATTTCCCTTGCCATATTATTGTAAAATAGACACTTGAGTGGGATAGAAAGGAATGTTGGTAAATATAATTACAGAAAACTTGTAATCCCGTCTTCAGCCTATAACTGATTAGAATACCTAAAAGGGGTTCTAGAACTTGCCCAGTGAAATAGGCCTCTTGCAAAGCCTTTGCAGAGTATAG
>NW_006408727.1:3058685-3069381 GCF_000296735.1 Chrysochloris asiatica
AAGAGGATTTAAAAAAAAAAAAAGTTGGTTTTTTTTTTTTTTTTTTTTTTATGATAAAGGAAACAAGTATAAATTGCAGGGCAAATTGCTACAATTTGATGAACCTGACATATACTCATGGTGATAGTAACTCTAAATACCAACAGAGAGGGAAGGAGTCTTCACATCAAGTATCAATGCTATCCCCTCTGTACATGTGGTAGATATGGAAGGGCAACTTAGATATTGGCTACCTAAAGTGAGGGGACGATAAAGGCACGAAGTGACTGGCTTACAAGGTTTCAAGAGGGAGTGTAATTTAAGAGTGTGTGGGGGTAGAGAGTCCCCACTGAATAGCTGTCATCTTTTTTAGATGGGTCAGGTGAAAAGAGATGGGGATAAGATTCATATGATTCAATAGTGAATAATTATCATGATTAATTGCGACTGTCACAATTGTAAAGGTAGAAGTTTTGTAACAAAAACAGGGGAGTGGTTAATCTTACAGTCCAGAAACAGAGGACCCTAGGGCCATCAAGGGAGAAGAGCACAAGCAGAATGCGGGGCCTTATCCAGAGAAGCAGCAGCGCCAGAGACAGAGGATGAGACAGGGTCATAGAGATGGGGAGAGGCTGAGGACTCTAGGTGAGGGACTAAGAGCTGGAGGCCAGGAAGCTGACTTGCAGAATGTGCCCTTTGGAGGTGTAAATTATTATATATGCCTGAGCTTTTGTTTATTTAAGTTATTTTTTAAAAAGCTAAAGTGGATAGAGAGAAATACTGTTAACTGATGGTACATCGAGGGGATTATAATCATTGTAATGAAACAAGGTATATGATTTGTTGAATGCAAAACTGATGGTCTGCCCTGTAAACGCTCACTCAATCCACAATAAAAACCTTAAAACAAAAAGTAATAACAGTTGACTTATTAAAGTAGCTCACATCACAGCCAGGAACCTCTTATGGAATAAGGACATATGACAGTGCTCGAACAAGAAATCAATAGATAGCAAGAAATACGTAACATAAACATTTTCGTGCATTTCACACTATACACAGTAAGTAACCATCAGGACAATCTTTTTGGGGGGGCAAGAGTGAAAATCAGCACAATTTGGAAACAGAAAATTTGTATCTACAATAAAACTTGCATTGACATAGTAGGATGTGTATTGTTCTAATACAACAATTTAAATTGTGCTTTGATGTTTTTATTTCACTATAAAATTTAAGAATATAAACATAGGAACAAATAATCATAGTAAAATAAAATGTGGGATGTTTTAACATCTGGTAATGCAAGGCATGCTTAACTAGCAATCTCATCATAGCAAAAATTCTAGTTCACAGAAACAATCATTCACAGACCCGGCCAAGAACAGTATCTTTCCCCAAGCCACCAAGTTCCTAAGAGACCATTGCATAATGACTGCAAAACATCACTTGGTCTGCACTGCTTTGCAGCTTTGCATTGTCCCTAAACAAACATTAAAAATCAGTTGCTGTACCATTGACCCCCAACTCATGGAATTCCCATACAGTTTTCAATGACTTTTTGGGGGAAGTAGATCACCAGGAGTTTCGTAAGAGACACCGATGGGTGGACTTCAACAGCCAAGTGCGTTAGTAGCCAATTGCATTAACAGTTTGCACTCAGCAGTTCCAAAATGGACATTTTACTCTAAAACTGCTTTCTCTCTTCTCCCTTTTCATTCTCAAGGAATTTTAGTTATGGCAGAACTGGACAGGCTCACTGGCCCCCTCCACATTGTCCATCAGCCTGGGAAGTCTCTCTCTCTCCTATACCATAAGGACAAGAAGCTTGTCATCTCGTAATAACTCCTTCCCTTCAGTACTGCTACCTTTTCCTGAAAACATGATCTGTGTGAAAGAACTTAAGCAAGACATGGAAGTGTTTTTTTTCAAGGGACTCAGACAAAAAAGATCAAGGTTGGAGGTAATTAACATGCAGTGAAAAAAAGCACAAATCTCTAGCTCAGAATGTAAATCCATTTACATTGAATATGAATGAGCAAGGAACTACCCTAGTTTAGTAACTTTCAAATTCTGTTGACTGCCATCCAGTGAGAAATATATCTAATATGCTGAGTGCAAGTGTCTCAGGCAGGAAGGGTGGACTGATGCTCCCTGATGGTCTAGTGGCTAGGATTTGGCACTCTCACTGCTGTGGCCCAGGGTTCGAACCCCAGTCAGGGAAGCTTTTCTCCCTGGAGTCCTGGTATGGCACTGTAAGATTAGCACTGGACCACAAGGTCAGTTTGAGCCACAAAATTAGCAGTTCAAACTCACCAACTGCTCCTCAGAAACACTATGCAGGGTCACAATGAGTCAGAACAAGCAACAAATCCACGAGAGCCTAAACTTGACCTTGAATATATCCCACCTAAATTTTTAGGTCATTTCAAGAACAGATTCGATACATTAAACACCAATGACTGAAGACCAGAAGAGTTGTGGTATGACATCAAGAAGATCGGTCATACAGAAAGAAAGCAAAATGTCAAAGACACGAAAGAAAGAAAAGACCAAAATGGATGTCAGGAGAGCCTCTGAAACTGGCTCTCCAGTGTAGAGAAGCTAAAGCGACTGGAAGAGATGAGATGGGTAAAGGAGATGAACAAAAAATTTCAGAGGGCAGCTCCAGAAGACAAAGTAGAGTGCTATAATAAAATGTGCAAAACCTGGAGTTAGAAAACAAAGGGAAGAACACACCAGCATTTCTGAAGCTGAAAGAACTGAAGAAAAAAAATTCAAGCTTCATCTAGCAATTGTTGTTGTTGTTATGTGCCACGGAGTCGGTTCCGACTCATAGTGACCCTGTACAGGGTTTCCGAGACTGTAAATCTTTATGGGAGCAGAAGGCCTCATCTTTCTCCGGCGAGACAGCTGGTAGTTTCGAATCGCAGCCTGACTCGTAACCACTATGCTACCAGAGCTACTTTCAACTAGCAATACTGAAGGGTTCTATGGGGAAAAATGGACTCCCGTTGTGGTGCTGTGGGTAAATGCGCTGGACTGCAAAGTCACTTTGAATCTCAAGGCCAGCAGTTCAAGTTCACCAGCTGCTCCTCAGAAACCCTATACAGGTCGCTATGAATTGGAACTGACTCAATGGCACTCAACAACAACAACAATAATGAGGAAAATATTGAATGATGCAGGAAGCATCAAAAGAAGATGGAAGAAATATATACAGCTGTAATAAAAAGATTTGGTCAATGCTCAACCATTTCAAGAGGTAGCATATCAAAAACCAATGGCACTGAAGAAAGAAGTTCAAGTTGCACTGAAGGCACTGGAAAAAAAAACAAAAACAAAAACAAACAAGGTTCCAGGAATTCACAGAATACAAATTGAAATGTTTCAAAAAACTGATTCAGCATTCACTCATCTATGCCAACAAATATGGTCAGCTGACTGGAAGAGATATTTGTGCTCATTACAAAGAAAGGTGACCCAAGAGAATGTGGAAATCATCAAACAATAGCAATCATATCACATGCCAGTAAAATTTTGCTGAAGATCATTCAAAAGTGGTTAATTCAAGAGCAGTACATCCACCAGGAGATGAAATTCAAGCCAGATTCAGAAGAGGACATGGAACTAAGAGATGTTACTGGTGACATTACATGGATCTTGGTTGAAAGCAGAGAATCGCTGTAAGATGTCTACTCGTGCTTTTTGACTATGCAAAGGCATTTGACTACGTGGATCATAGAAAACTATGGACAACATTGCAAAAAAAGTACTTCATTGTGCTCATGAGGAACCTGTACATAGACGAAGAGGCAGTTATTAGAAGAGAACAAGGGATACTGGTTTAAATCAGGAAAGGGGTGTACCAGGGTTATATCTTTCCACCAAATTTATACAATCTGTGTGCTGAGCAAATAATCTGAGAAGGTGGATTATATCAGGAAGAAGGTGGCATCAGGGCTGGAGGAAGACTTATTAACAACCTGTTATATGAATAACCTGATGAATAATGAACAACTTGCACAATGGAGGAGAAAAGCACATAAAATACTTACTGATGAAGATCAAAGATTGTACAAACCTTCATATAGATTGTCCCTTAATGCAAAGAAAAAAAAAATTCCTTACAACTGGACCAATAAATAATGTCACAATAAATGGAGAAAAGATTGAAGTTGTCAAAGACTTCATTTTGCTTGGATCCACAATCCACACTCATGGAAGCAGCAATCCACACTCATGGAAGGTTGTCAATCTTTCTACCTTGGAGTAGCTGGTAAGTTTGAACTTCTGACTATTTTGTTAGCAGGTGAGTACTTAGCCACTGTGCCACCAGTGCTTCCCAGAGTATGTTAATACTTTTTTGTTGTTGTTAAGTGCTGTTGAGTCGGTTCCAACTCATAGCGACCCTGTATAGAGTTTCCAAGGAGCAGCTGGTGAATTTCAACTGCCAACCTTGCAGTTCAAACCAACCTTGTGGTCTACTGCTTATCCTACAGTGCCACACCAGGACTCCATGTTAATACTTAGAGATGCTTCCTAAACATTTTTTTAGAAAAATTTTCCTTAAAGTATGAAAGTAAAGTTAATCATAAGTCATATCTCATGAAATACCATCAAGAATCGTTAATATCTTAAAGCTTAAAAGTTATTTAGTCCTTAAGCAAAATTCTATTTGGTTGGCCTGAGAGTGGTATCACATAATACATTGATATATATAGCATCTCTTAAAATATATAAATAAATAAATAAAACAGATCACCAGGCACATACAAGGGGCTTCAAAAAGTTCATGGAAATCTTTCATTTTCTTTTAATTCCATTTTTCCATGACCTTTTTAAGTCCCCTGGTACTTTCACATGGTAATAAATACTAGATTTTCATCACAGTCTTTCACTCTAATCCTAAAATTTCTAATCGACTCATTTTCATTCTGTGCACGAGCACTCTGCTAATCATTTTTTGACTAATCACATTCCTAATAGTATATAGGCAGATGCTTGAATAGCAGCTGAGCCACTTATTCACTATGTGACCTATGTAATTAATCTCTGAGCCTCAACTTGCTAATGAACAAATTGAGACAACATTAAGAGTCATGAGGCAAGCTGTAGACCAACAATGCCAGTTTCATTCCCCACTCTCTTCATTGGCTGTTTCTCCAGTCACACAAAAGTGTAGGCTGGGAATCCTATACATTACACTGAAATTCAAATTTTGTATTCAAATTACATAAACTCACCTAACTCTAAGTAAAAGGACTGGTAGTCCTAAAGATGAACCGATACTATATAGGTAAAATATAAATAGAAAACCAAAGAAACACAAAAGACAGGTATGACATAACAACCCATCACACTACCTTATCTCATCCTCAACTATTCTCCCAAGCACTCATTTCAACTCTCTTCCTGAACATGTTGCATGCCACTATTCCGGTGTTTTCCAAGCTTCTCTGATAAGAATCACCGAGGGGACCCTGTTCTTCACACTCTCCCAGATGCTTCCCTTAGGCCTGATTAAGAGGATCTAGATTAGGGCCCATGAATGTGCACTTTAATGAGTGCATTAAGATGATTTATCAGAGAGGTTGCAAATCATAGCCCACACCCTATACCTTTTGGATGGTTGTCAACCACTTATGATACCAACCCCTACTCATTCTCTAGACTAGTTTAGCCTGACTTGGAAGTAGCAAGATTGAGAAGGGCCCACATTGCAGACACTATAAAGCATTTTCTGCCTTGTTGTTGTTGTTGTTACATGTCACTGAATTGGTTCCCACACATAGTGACCCTGTGTAGGGCTTCCAAAGAGTGGCGGGTGAGTTTGAGCCACTGACCCTGAGGTTCAAACCAACCTTTCAGTCCCACAGCACCGCAGAATTTTTGAGCATGATTTGGTTACCACACAGTGACTTCTCTATCCAAAGCCTTCTCAATTCCTACCAAATGTTTGGGTGGGACCAAGCAAATACAGTATACAGGATTCTAACACTGGGATTGGTTAGTTTTTCTATACCACTAAATTTAAAAGGGGCCATCTTAGAGCATGCGATTCCTACTTAGAAAAGTTGCCATGGTAGAGGACGTAGCAATGTAGAGACAGAGTGCACCTTCAGGCTTCTAGGGCCATGGACTGAGTAAAGCTGAGCACCTACAGGCAGAAAACTGCCCCGCAGAATGTCCCTATTGTGCATTTACAGCTAGGCTAAAAGCACTGTGTAACATTTGCCCGAGCAGGGCAGAGGCCAAGGGACCCCATGGCTCAAGGCCTGATTATAAGAGCCAGGCGTGTATGCAGTTGGGTAGAGAAGAGCATTCATTACTGACTGGAGAACGGCTGCATCCTGAGTTGTTTCTGGTCCTGAATCTGTTCACCCTGTTCACTTCCCTAATAAATCCATAACTGTGAGTATTGTTCTGAGTTCTGTGTGGTCACTGCAATGGATTACTGAACCCAGATGTAAAGCAGAGAGTGCTGTGGGATGGATGGTTGGTGTTAGAATAAGGCAAAGAAGGTTGTAAGGTGGAGGCATGTCTAACTTTCACTTCATAGGAATTAGCCTTGGGCTGATTTTGAGTTTGATTCTCTGACCCCCTCGTGAAGTCAAAGGAAACCAGACACATTTTTACAATAAGAAACAAAGGTAATCACTTTTATCTCAAGATTGCATTGCTCTGACTTTCTTAATGAAGATACTTGCTTCTTCAGGCCTACAGAACTATTTTAGAAAAACAATCTGCTTTCTCTCCTGGTGGATATAAGACAGACCAATAAACAATGTGCTGTTGTTGTGATTTGCTTTTCAGTCACTACTCTAACTCATATGACCTCATCCACAACAGACTGAAACAGGCTATGGCTCTGCACCATCCCTATCATCAGCTGCAGATCGGTAGTTAATGTTCTATCGGGATTCACAGGGTGTTCATTAGCTGAGTTTGGATAGTATATATTCAGGTCTTTTCTTCCTACTTTGTCGTAGCCTGGAAGCTTGGCTGAAACCTGCCCAGCATCATAACAACATGAAGCCACCAGAGTCTGACACCTTGGCAGATGAGTGATGAATACACAAGGTACAATGGCCAGGAATCAAACTCAGATCTCTACATGGAAGGCAAGAATTCAAACCTAGAACCACCTCAAACATCAGTGTACCAGTGACTAACTGCTGACTGGAGCCAGGTATGGAATTGCTATTCCTGGCAATTCCATTTACCAATTAATCTTGTGCAAAGGATTATATGAGTTTTACGTACATTCGTATATGTCAAGTAAAGGTGAACTATGTTGATGCTTTGTAAAATGTCCTCTTAACTGCAATATTTATTCATAAATACTGAGAGTTTGCACATATACTATTGATACTAATAATTCTACCCAGTTAATCATCTATGCTTAATTTCTCAAATCCTAACTCATGCTCAGCTTCCTGATCACACTCAGATTTAAGAATTTAGTTCTTTATTTAAATCGGGGGGTGGGGGAGTGAGGATACCTGTTTTCTCCCAAGGACCATTTGAATATTTAAAATACCATTAGTGAACCATACAAAATTAGTAATTTAAAAATTAGTCTATTATATTAACATGGCTGGAACTGTGGTTGCCTTGGCAGGGCCACACCAAATGATTTCACAGGCCCTACCCCTGATTTAAATGGAGAGACCACGAGACAGCCAATTAATACAGGACAGTAGTAACCTTTCTCACTTATTCCCATAGTTGAGTCTGGCAATCTAGTTAAGACAAAAGTTCTAATGAACATTGTAGTATAAAGAATGTTCAGGGATTATCATGAACATCCACCGTAATTATCAAATTGAGCCTACTCCTAAAAAGACCTAGTTTGTAATGGTTTCACGCTAATAAGACTAAATGCTCCCATGTTTTATTTGACCTAAATATTCTGCCACTGACAGAGATACAGCCTTGAGAACTAGCAGAATATTTCTGTTTGCTGTAACACCAAACAAAGAACTAGGTGCTTAAACTTCAATTATGATTGTTTAGAACCAGGAAGAGTAATTTAGATAGAGATAGTCTACTCTCCTGAGCAAGCTATTGTTTTTAAAAGTAGAAAGGACATTAATTTTTTTTTTTTTAAATACTCCAAGTAATTTGCCTAGTTTTATTAAATTCTTCATTCCAAACTCCATTGTTAGTTTGAAAGGAAACTACTATTACATGAAAATTTGGATTACAATAAACTTGTTCATTCGTGCTGGAAAAACACCATTAAAAATTAACTCGTTGAGCTTGGCAACTCCAAGCCCAACATTACCCAGAAATGCAGAGCCATTTAATCATTAATATCAGCATTTTGTTTAGATTTCAGTGTTTATTAATATCACCACAGACCTACAAGACCAAAATTCCTAATAAATAGTAACATTGAAAGTGAGCGATCAGGCATGGAATTAATAAAATCCAAATACTACACAAGGGGACTTCAAATGATTCTGGTAAAAAGTCTATTAGATTTCCATTCCATTTTCCCATGAATGTTTTGAAGCCCCTTGTATATATCTAGTTCACAATACTATTTCATGGTAAGGCAATTAATTCATAATCCTTTTTTTTAAGTTTTCATTGTAAGAAATCATTTAAAAACAACAAAACTATCTACATATACTAGGCATGTATACATGGAGACATGTTTATTATAACTGTCACAAGAAAAATGTACACCAACTCCACTTAAGAATATTGATGCAAAAATTCAATAAAATTTAGCAAATTAAACCAAATTTGGTGTCAAAAGACTAATGTGCTATGACCAAAAGTTTACTCTAGATAAATGAAAATAACTAAACATCACAAAAGTTATTAACATAATTTATTGAATGTTGTTGTTGTGTGCCATTGAGTCAATACCAACCCATAGTGACCCTGTATAGGGTTTCCAAGGAGCAGCTGGTGAGCTTGAACCCCCGACCTTGCAGTTCAAACGGCTTTGCAGTTTGGCGCATTAGCCCACAGCACCACACCAGGACTCCAATGAATTGAATCAATACATTAAAAATAGGAAAACCATATGCTATAAACATGTATACCAACAGGTCATTTGATAAAACTGAGTAGATATTCCTAACACAAAAATTGAACATTAAACAAATACGAAAAGGATGCCATAAAATGAAATAAAGACTTCTTACTAAAAACAATAGCAAACTACATTCTAAATGTCGAAGTGCTGAATCTAATTCCATTAAAATCATGAATTAGACAGGGATGTTTGTAGTCACCATCTTTCTGAACACTGTTTAAAAGAGTCCTATTTCTGTAATAAAATGAACAATTATAAAGTAATTAAAAGTACTAGGAAAGACAAGCCAAACTATCTTTATATGAGAAGATTCAATCATTCAATTTGGTAAGAAAATTACCTGAAAGATATAAACATAAGATAAATATTTAAAAATAAACACCTTTGCTCTGTATTAGTATGTGATTTCTGTTAGCTGCTGTTGGGTTGATCCCTAGGTCTGACAGAATGAAATACTTGCTAGTTTTCTGTCATCCTTAGGATTGTTGCTATGCTTAAGCCCATTGTGGCTGCCACTACGCCATATCCATCTCATCGAAGGTCTTCCAGGTTTGGGCACGCCTTCTACTTTATGATGTCCTTCTCTACTACAATCAGTTTAAAATCAAAATGGAAATAGAATCCATCTACAGAAGAAAACAAACTGAAATAATTCATGTAAAAAATCATACAGAATCTATATGTGAATTAAAATATCATAACTTGTTCCTAGAGGAGAATACTTAATGTCATGCAACATTAATACTTCTAAATTTATACAAACACAAAACCATACATACAAATATAAACATGTATATACAGTTATTGGGTTGCTAACCTCAAGGTCAGCAGTTCAAAACTACCAGCTGTTCTGTGGGAGAAAGAGGAGGCTTTCTGCTCCCGTGAAGATTTACAGCCTCGGAAACCCCGTACAGGGTTGCTATGAGTCGGAACCAACTCCACTGGCACATAACCACCAACCACCACCATACAGTTATTACATATCTAATCATGCAAATATATATATATTGTTGTTGTTGTTGTGTGTCCTTCAGTCAGTTCTGAGTCGCAGGGTTTCTGGAGAGTGGCTGGTGGGTTTGAACTGCCGACCTGGTGGCTAGCAATCTAGTGCTTCACCAGGACTCCATAATACATTTATATACATTTACTATTATTTCATGGGGAAAATATGAGACTTCCTGATCCTGTGAACATTTACAGCCTCAGAAACCCTACAACAGGTCATTATGAGTCGGAATCAACTCGATGGCAGTGGATTTATTTTTTTTTCCTTTTCTTTTATTTTTTGCTATATTCAATTGTCCCAATGGATTGTTTCAGAACAGGCTAAAATTATTAAAAATAAACACTGATTCTGACTCATAGAGACCCTACGTAGGTTTCTGAGGCTATAAAACTTTTGGGGAACAGACAGCTTCATCTTTCTTCTAAGGAGCAGCTGGGAGGTTTGAACTGCTGACCTTGTGGTTAGTAGTCCAAGGCCTAGCCCACAGTCCCATTCGGGCACTTTAAAATAAACAATATTTATTGGTGTCTCTGTGAAGGAACTTTGCAAAAACAAAATCTCAAATCAGTTAACTTTAAGATATGGAGATTATCTGGAGGGCTTAACCTAACCATTGTTGTTGTTGTTATGTACCCTGGAGTTGGTTCCGACTCATAGCG
>NW_006408727.1:3069481-3071361 GCF_000296735.1 Chrysochloris asiatica
TTCCACGAGTGTTGATAGTTGATCCAAGAAGAATGAAGTCCTTGACAACTTCAATCTTTTCTCCATTGATAAGAATGTTGTTTATTGGTCCAGTGGTGAGTATTTTTGCCTTTATAATAATTTTTCATGGAGAACTAAAGCAACAATCACCACCTGGCAAAAACAGTGCCCAATATAGGTTCAATATATATGTGTGTGTGTGTGTGTGTGTATGGTCTCTTGGTGTGGCACTGTAAGATCAGCACTGGGCTGTGAGACACAAGGTCTGCATTTCAAAGCCATTCAGCTACTTTTGGAAACTTATACAGGGTCGTTCTGAGTTATAGCCAACTCAACAGCACTTAACAACAACAACAGCAATATATATATATATTTTTAAAAGTACACCTCAAAAGTCTTGAAACAATGAGTTCTCACTTCTAGATACAAAAATGGCTAAAGCATTCTTCTCAACATATATCTAATAATAACAATTTGGACAATAAATAAGGAAAACTATAAAAAATTAATGCATTATATTATGGTGTTGGAGAAGAATAGTAGAAGTACCATAGACTGACATAAGAACAAACAAATCTATGTGGGAAGAAGTACAGCCAGAATTTTCTTTAGAAGCCAGCCGTTGTCTCTGGTACTTCAGACATATTATAAGGAAGATCTAGTCCCTGGAGAAGGCCACTATGCTTAATAAAGCAGAAGTTTGGCAAAAAAGAGGAAAAACACCAAAGAGATAGATTAACACAGTGGCAGCAGCAATGGGCTCAAATGTAATAACAATTGTGAGGATGGCACATAATGGGCAGTATTTCATTATGTTGGCAACGGGTCACTATTGGTCAGAACTGACTCGACAGAACTTAACAACAAGAGTAATAATAGCTGCAGAGAACAAACAAGTTGGCGGAGTGGATGGAAGTGCAGTGAGGAGCTCCATCAGCAGCAACACAGAATACAGGACCAAGCAGGCTCAGGGATAGTCCCAGAACTCTGAACCACAATATAAAGGAATTTTAGAAAGTTGGAAGGCATATAGCTAGGGGAATGTGTAGCAGAAACAAGAAATCCATTGCTTTCTAATCCAAGACACTCAGCTGCTCCTGGAGCCGCCATCATGGATGAGAACAAGCGGGGGAAGCATCAGAGCAGCCACAGACACCTGACAGAACTGCAGAGATAAAGGTGTGCACATTCTTTTTTTTTTGTTTTTGTATCTGTTCAGTGGTCTCTCACTGTCTGCACACCTTCATTCTGGTGACTAGAGGGGGTGCCTGAGCGAGTGGACACCCCACCCCCACCACCAGAGGATAATACTATTCATGCTCACAGAACTCGAAATTTAAAGTGACAGTTTCCACTTAAAACTGAACGGCAGGGCAAAACAGCCATAGCCGGCCCCCAATTGTTTATCATTAGAAAAAAGGACCTGAACTAGGATTGTGGAGCAGGACAGGCAGAATAAAAAGGAAATAGGCCAAAAATCAAATCCTGAGTTACATCATAATGACCAACAGTGGCATCATGAAATTTCTCAGGGAGAAGGGTGAAAAGAAAATCCCATCTCCTGATCACATCTACCTGGAGGCAATCAGAAAGCATAAAAAAATACCAAAATACACACCCATCTAAATATTAAGGCCACAGAAAATTCCTGAATATTCCCAAAAAACAGAAGCAGATGACCATATCAGCACATGTCCAGAAACGAGATAAAGTGACTGAGGCAAATGAGCTGGCAACTGAGAGGAAAAAGACCTACACTCCATACTGGAAGATGGGCAGGCTTTGGAAATGCCTGAGAAGGAATTCAGAAAAATTATTATAAAATGTATCAAAACAATATACAATGGAGTTGAGAAAAATAAGGAAGAAGTCAGGAAAGC
>NW_006408727.1:3075487-3099573 GCF_000296735.1 Chrysochloris asiatica
GGCTGTAAATCTTTATGGGAGCAGAAAGCCTCATCTTTCTCCCATGGAACAGCTGGTAGTTTCGAACTGCTGACCTTGCGGTTCACAGCCCGATTTATAACCACTACACTACCAGAGCTCCTTAACCTAACCATATGAGTCCTTTACATATGGGTCTAGAGGTCATAGACAGAAGTCAGAGATTGAAAGCATAAGAGAAATTTGACAACGAAGTTTCTCCACTGATGACTTTGAAGATGATGGCAGCCAGATGGCAAGGAATGCTGATAGTTTCTAGAAACTCAGAGTGGTCCCCAACTGACAGGCAGCAAGGAACTGGGAACTCAGTTCTACAACCACAAAGAACTCAATTTTCACAATCACCTATATGAGCGAATTCTTTCCCAGAACCTCCAGACAAGGATTCAGTCTGGTACCTTGATTTCTGCTTTTGAGAATCTAAGCAGAAAATCCAGTCATGCTGTCTGGACTTCTGATCCCCAGAACTATGTGTTAATAAGTAAATGCTTGTTAAACCACTAAGTTTGTTACACAGCAATAGAAAACTAATGCAGATGTATAAAAGGGAAAATAATATATCGTAAAAGTTGAATTTCAATTCAATGCCAAAATGGTATTTTGCTAAATAACTCTGAAATAAATGTTCATCCATCTTAAAAATAACAAAGGTAAATTCTTATTTTACATAATATAAAAAATTAATTCCAGAATTTAAATATAAACTTAAGATTTAAACTTAAGATTAAATTACTAAAATAAAATGTAGAATCCTATTTTTATTACTGTTAGGTAAGCAGAACTTTCCTAAGCAAGACATGAGACAGAGCTTCAAAAGTGTGGCTCTGTGGGATATTGCGCCATACTGCAAAGCTGTTTGAACTGCAAGGTCGGCGGTTTAAGTTCACCAGCTGCTCCTCGGAAACCCTATACAGACAGGGTCGTTATGTGTCGGAATCGACTTTGACAGCATTTCACAACAACAATCCATCTATTTATCTTACATAGCAAAAATCATAAATTAAGCCAAGAGACAAATTATAGCATATAGGGACTAGCAAAGGATTAAAACTCATAATACAAATGCATAATACAAAGTGTTCAAATCTATAAGAAAAGTATGATTACTCAAAAATTGGACAAAGAATGTAATTAGTTCTCAGAAGAAGAAATTCAAATGAACAATGAAGAGACACTCCACCTCACTTCTCTAATTGGGAATTAAAGACATGAGATATTACGGAGAGGAGATTCTGCTTTTGTCTACACCATGAAGTGAATTCTTTAATGTGGCTCTCCTAGTCTTTAGACGTCCAGGCAGCATAGTGGATTATGACTTGGGTTGCTAACCGCAAGGTCAGCAGTTTGAATCTACCAGCTCCTCCTCGGGAGAAAGATGAGATTTTCTGCTCCAGGAAATTTTTAAAGCCTCAGAAACCCTATACAGGATCACAATGAGTCAGGACCACCTCCACGACACACTACCACCACCCAGAATCTTTGTAACTCCCACCTAATGAGTTTTCCTGATGAGTCTTGGTTAAAGCAGGTGGGGGAAGATACTGATAGATTATATGATTCAGTTGTGAGTGGTAATTAACAAGGTTAATTGTGATGTTGTTGTTGTCAGGTGCCATCGAGTCGGAACCGACTCATAGCGATCCCAGGCACAGCAGAACGAAACAATGTCCGATCCTGGGCTAACCTCACTGCTGCCGCCACACTTGACGCCATCAATGATGTCACCTGGCTGATCCATCTCGTTAGGGGAAGTCATCTTTTTCTCTGAACATCCACATTACCCAGCATGACATCCTTCTCCAGCGACTGTTCCCTCCGGACAATATGTCCAAAGTAGGAGAGACGAAGCTTAGCCATCTTGGCCTCCAAGGAGCACTCTGGCTGCACTTCTTCCAAAACAGATCTATTGGTTCTTTTGGCAGTCCATGGCACTTTCAGTATTCTCCTTCAACACCACAATTCAAAGGCATCAATTCTTCTACGATCTTCCTTATTCACTGAAAATCTAATGAGGCGATTGGTCATCCTTCTGGGTACAAAATGCACCATTTCAGCAGCAATATTGGAAAACACTACCATCAACAGAGAAGAGTCAAGAGTGAAGCACATCCTTTGGATGCCAAGATCCCTAAACACTGAACCTCCCTCATCTAGGGCAAGAAGGCCATGACACCAGCGGAGTGGCAGAGGAGCAGCAGTAGCAGCAGAAGCAAAAGCCAGAGCATGAGACGGAGTGGCGGCTTCCTGAGCCACGGAGCAAGGAAAGCTGAGAGCCTTTGGCCACGAGGCTCACTTGCAGAGTGTGGTACCTCTGGCACTTAATCTGGGGAGCAGACCCACAGAGCTAGAGTCAAACATTTATGGTGACGTGGAGTTCCCTTTTGGCCTTTATTGGTAGCCCTAGAAGAGTTCTGTAATATTGCCAGAGTAGGGCAGAAGCCTAGGGACTATGTGACTTAGAGGCCAAGGACCAGAGAGAAGCAAATCTATAGGCGCAGCTGAAAACCAGCTCTCCTGTCTGGAAGAACTGTGGCTCTGAGCATTTTTAATACTGCTAAGTTGCCTAATAAGCCCCATAATTGTGCATATTGCCTGTAAGTTCTATGTGACCACTGCAACCCAGAACCCAGCAGAGCATACTTGGGAGGGCTGATTGTGTCAGAATTTTTATAAGAAGGCTTGAGGGTGGAAACATGTCTGACCTCTGCTTCAGAGGCATCAGCCTTGGGCTGATGCTGATGGTGATTTTCCTGCCTTTATTGTGAAGTCAGAGGAAGTCGGATGCTGTCCCCAAGCCCTTTTGTACAATTCATTTCACAGGCAAAAAATAAAGTGCATAATTATAGCCAGAGCTTGCAAGACTTCCGAGAAACAAAGCCTCTGAAAAATGGGAGCCTGAACTGCTCTAACTTTCTCCCAAAGAAATCTGGCAATACCTACTATAATTAGAAAGGAGCTCTGGTAGCATAGTGGTTATGAGTCGGGCTGCTAACCTCACGGTCAGCAGTTTGAAACTACAAGCGGTTCCGTGGGAGAGAGATGAGGCTTCCTGTCCCCATAAAGATTTACAGCCTCAGAAACTCTACAAAGGGTCACTGTCAGTGAGTACTGACTCCACGGCACACTACCACCACTACAATTAGAAATACATATAACACAGCAATTGTACTGTGGGAAGTCTTACTTAAAAGCATGGGGATATATTTGTACAAGAATGTACATTGCAACTGCTTTCTTTTTATGTTTGTAGTAACAACAAATTTAAAAAATGACTATATCATGAAAATCCTTCAACTGGGGAATAGTTTACTATATCACAATATATCCACATTATGGGATATGCTGCATCTATTAAAAATGACTTAAATTTGTATCCACTGACCTAAATTGGTAAGTATTGCATATTACAAGTGAAAAAGTAAATGATATATATATATATAATGATCTAATGTTTGCAAAATGAATGCGAAGTAGACCGCAAAGACTGGTCTAGGTTTAAAGATTGATGAGAATGACAACATGGACACAGTTTAAGATAGCTTTCACTTTGGTTTATTACCTGACCAGTTTTGTAAAGGTACACAGATACATACGAGTGGACATAGCTCTCCATCACCTCCCTGTCCCCTCCCTCATTCCTCATGGAGACATGACCATTTAGCAGTCTGTCAGATGTGAGTAATGAGGAGACTGCCAGGTCAGAAGAGCCTGGAAACCAGGCTTTGCCTTATCAAAACTATAGGATGGAAGAGGGGCCTCTTCAGCATCCAAAGATCTAGCTATTAAGAATCAAGAAATGTCTCATTGCACAGCAGTTGCATGGTTGTATGTTCTATTTCTTACTACACTGCTGGCCTACTCCTGACCTACTTCACTTAACAATAAACATATATTGATTTCTAATTTTAAAAAAAAATCTCAATGTATTTATTTGAAGGAAGAAGTTGAAAATCACAAGTTAATACTATCCTAATGCTGATATTAATTTTTCCACCCAATATTCTACTCACTCTCTTCTAAGAACTGATTTTTTAAAAATGTAAATTCTAAAATCTACAGGTTATCAATTTTCAGTATGAAATCAATTAATTTCAAAATTTAAAAAATATAAGCCAAGCCTTGCCTAATAAATAACTAATAAAATTTCTGTAGGAGTCCTAGTGTGGCACCATAGGATAAGCACTAGACCTCAAGGTCAGTTTGAACCACAAGGTCGGTTGTTCAAACTCACCAGCCACATCTCAGAAACCCTATACAGGGTCGGTATGAATTGGAACTGATTCAATAGCACTTAATAACAACCAATTTTCTATAAAGATCACTATAAAATAGTTTTCACATATATCATTTAATTTAATCTTCACAACTTTGTGTGAAATTTCATTTCTATGTTTTGAAGGAAGTAACAAAAGATCAAAGAAAGTCATTAATTTCCTCAAAGCATATATCTTTGACTCCAAACTCTTGTCCATTCAGAATTGTTGTTGTGAAGTGCAGCAGAGTCGGTTGTGACTCATTGTGGTTCTGTACAGGGTTTCTGAGGAGCTGCTAGTTAATTTGAACCACCAACCTTGTGGTTCAAACCAACCTTGTGGTTTAATGCTTAACCTACAGTGCCACAGCAGGAGTGGTTACAAATTGGGCTGCGAACCTTATGGTCAGCGGCTCGAAACTACCAGCCGCTCCGCGGGAGAAAGATGAGGCTTTCTACTCCCGTAAAGATTTACATCCTCGGAAACCCTGTACAGGGTCGCTATGAGTCGGAACCGACTTGAAGGCACTTAACAACAACAACAACAATTTATAAATAATCAAACGTAATCATACAAAACCTAAATGAATTCTAATCATAGTATATTGCTTCTTGTTGTTGTTTTGTTAAATGCTGTTGAATCAGTTCCAATGCATAGTGACCCTATATGAACCACTGTTCAGGGTTTTAACCACTAACCTTAGCGTAGTGGTTACAAATCAGGCTCAAAAACCCGGTCTCCATTAATGAGTGTTTAATAAAAAGTTTGCAACGAGGGAGATTACCAATAGTAAATACAGAATAATGAATTCCCTTTGGTCTTGTTAGTACTTAAAAATGTCTGAGGTCATTCCCAGCCAACAAACAACTTGAAATATACACATGAGCTCACTTGTCTAGAAGACAAAAACATTCTTACATATCGTTATTTCAAGATGTTCAATACTTGTGGCTATCAATCTCCATCAGGCATCAGAATCACCTGAACCTGCCACATTTCAAACCTTTCTCCCCAGTTTCTGATTTAGTAGGTCTGGGATAAGGCTCAAGAATCTGCAATCTAATAAAGTGCTGCTCATGCTCCTAGTCCAAGAGGCACATTGTGAGAACCACTGCTGGTGTGTGCTATGCATTAATGCGCTGAACTGCAGTCAGTTGGAACCACAAGGTCAGCAGTTCAAGCTCACCAGCTACTCCTTGGACACCCTATACAGAGTCGCTTTAGGTCGGAACCAATTTGATGGCACTTCATAACAACAACTGTATACTTGGGATCATGGTGGCTCCATAGGATGTTGTTGTTGTTGTTGTTATGTGCTATGGCGTCGGTTCCGACTCTTAGCGACCCTGCATAGGGTTTCCGAGGCTGTAAATCTTTATGGGAGCAGAAAGCCTCATCTTTCTTCCATGGAACAGCTGGAAGTTTCAAACTGCTGACCATGAGATTAGCAGCCCAATTCGTAACCACTACGCTACCAGATCTCCTTAGGATAAGCACTGAAATGTGAATCACAAAGTCCACAGTTCGAGCCTACCAGACCCACTGAAGGAAAACAATGAGGCTTTCTGCTCCCACAAAGATTTACAGCCTTGGAAACCCTATACAGTGTAGCTGTGAGTAGAATGACTCAACTGTACTTAAAACAACAACTCCACGCTTGGTGATGCAAATGATTAATGTGCTTGGCTGCTAACACAGAGTTTGGAGTCTCACATCTACCCAGAGGTTCCCTAGAAGAATAGCCAAGCAATCTACTTCTGAAAGATTACAGCCATATGTTAGCATAGTTCTGCTCTAACATACTTCTACTCTGACATACATGGCATCACTGTGAGTCAGAATTGACTTAATGACAACTAATTTTTGTATGCTAAGTAACTTCATTTCTAAACATAAAAGAAATTAAGAGTGAATGGTTTATTAAGTTTCAGTCAAGTTACTGGGAAGCCCACCTCCCTTGAGTATATGACTAACAGCTTGATAAATCATCTAAACTGGCCCTCACATCTAAGACCAGAATCAATAAAATAATGAAAGTGTGGTTTGACACAAAAATCATAAGAGGTTGATTTTGAGGTCTTAAGGGTTATTTATTTCTGCATATTTAATACAATTATAATCACGTTCAATGGGATATTTTCAAAAGCTAAACAAAAGGTCCTGAGAAGCTATGGCAGCATAGTGGTTACAAACCGGGCTGCGAACCACAAGGTCAGCAGTTCAAAACTACCAGCTGTTCCATGAGAGAAAGATGAGGCTTTCTGCTCCTGTGAAGATTTACAGCCTCAGAAACCCTGTACAGGGGCGCTATGAGTCGGAACCAACTCCATGGCACACAACCACAACAACAAGCAACAGGTCCTAGTTTCAATGAACTTATATAACCTTAGTCCAACCAAGATGAGACAACACTAACATAACACATGAGCCCCAAGTACTGGAATACAAGGGGGCTTTTAAAAGCTTGTTGATAATTACATACCTTTTCATTTCATTTTTTGTACAAATTTTTTTTTTTTAAGTTTTTATTCTGAATTGAGTGAAAGTTTACAGGGCAGATCATCAGTTTTACATTCAACAAATCCTGTACTTTGTTTCATTATAATGATTATAATCCTCTTCATGTACCATCAGTCTCATAATATTTCTCCATTTTCATTTTAGCTTTTTATTTTAAACAGTCAGGCATATATAGTAATTTATACCACCAAAGCGCACATTCTGCAAGTCTGCCTCCTGGCCGCCAGCTCTCAGTCCTTCTCTTCCCATGAATCTAGAGTTCTCAGCTGCTCCCTCTCTCCATGTCCCCATGTCTGCCTCCATGTCTGGTGGCTCTGATTCTCTGGATAAGGTCCCACATTCCGCTTGTGATCTCTCTTGGTGGTCCTAGGGTTATCTGTTTCTGGACTGTAAGATTAACTACTCCCCTGTTAACATCTAACTTTACAATTGTGACGGTCACAATTAGTCATGATAGAAATTATTTACTATTGAATCATAAGAATCTCATTCCCATCTCTTTTTACCAGACCCATCTAGACAAGATTAAAACTATTCAGTGGGGACTTCTTCCCCAACACACTCGTCAACTAAAGTCCCTCTTGAAATCTTGTGAGCCAGTCACTTTGTGCCTTTATCACCCCCTCATTTTAGGTAGCCAATGTCTAAGTTGCCCATCCCTATCTGCCCTGTATACACAGGGGATAGCATTGATATTTGATGTGAAGACTCCTTCACTTTCTGTTGGTATTTACAGCTACTACTTCCATGAGTCTAGGTCAAGTTAATTAAATTGTAGCAACTTACCTTCCTTTCCTTTATCAAAACTTCTTTGTTTTTTTTTAAATCTTCCTCTAGTCAAGTAATGATTATCAAGCCACTGAGGCTAAGTTAAATGGGTACTATCTGCAATTTAATAAGAAATTTGGAAGACAATTATCTGGCCCACTGAATGGAAGAGATCCGTATTTGTTCCCATTCCAAAGAGAGGTGACCCAACGGAATATGGAAATCATCAGACAATATCTTTGATATCCCATGCAGTAAAGTTTTACTAAAAGTAATACAGAAAAGGCTGCAAGCATACATTGACAGAGAACTTCCAGAGGTTCAAGCCAGATTCAGAAGAGGACATGGAGTGAGGGATATCATTGGTGATGTCCAATGGATCTTGGCTGAAAGCAGAGAATGTCAGAAAGATGTTTTGTTGTTGTTTTTAGTGCTGTCAATTCAGTTCCGAACCATAGTGACCCTGCATAGGGTTTCCATAGCTGTAAATCTCTATGAGAGCAGAGCGCCTCATCTTTCTCCGTGGAGCAGCTGGTAGTTTCGAACTGCTGACCTTAAGGTTCGCAGCCCAATTCATAACCACTACGCTATCAGAGCTCCTTAGAAAGATATTTACATACGCTTTATTGACTACACAAAGGCTTTCAATTGTGTGGATCATGACAAGCTATAGAAAACATTGCAAAGTATGAGTATTCCTGAACACTTAACTGAGCTCATGAGGAATCTGTACCTGGACCAAGAGGCAGTTATTCGAACAGAACATGAGAACACTGAATGTTTTAAAATTAAGAAAGCTGTGCGACAAGGTTGTATTCTTCCACAAAACTATTCAACCTGTATGCTGAGCAAATAATCCGAGAAGCTGGGTCCTATGAAGACAAACGTGGCATCAGGATTGGAGGAAGACTCATTAACAACCTGCACTATGCAGATGATATAACCTTGCTTGCTGAAAGTGAAGAGGACTTAAAACATTTACTGATGAAAATCAAAGATCACAGTCTTCGGTATGGATTGCATCTCAATGTAAAGAAAACAAAAATCCTCACCACTGGACCAATAAACAACATTCTTTTCAATGGAGAAAAGACTGAGGTTGCCAAGAACTTCATTCTTCTTGGATCAACTATCAACACTCACGGAAGCAGCAGTCAAGAAATCAAAAAACGTATTGCATTAGGCAAATATGTTGCACAAGACCTTTTGAAAGTGTTGAAGAGCAAAGATGTCAGCTTGAGGACTAAGCCATGGTATTTTCAATGACCTCATACTCATGTGAAAGCTGGACATAAATAAGGAAGACAGTAGAAGAATTGATGCTTTTGAGTTCTGGTGTTGGAGGAGAATATTGAAAGTTCCATGGGCTGCCAAAAGAACCAATAGATCCATGTTGGAAGAAATGCAACCAGAGTGCACCTTGGAGGCCAGAATGGCCTCATACTTCAGACATATTGTCAGGAGGGACCGGTTGCTGGAGAAGGATATCATGTTTGGTAAGGTGTAGGGGCAGAGAAAAAGAGGAAGACCCCCAACGAGATGGATTGGCCCAGTGGCACCATCGATGGACTCAAGTGTGCCAACAGTAGTGAGGTTGGCCCTAGATTGGGCAGTGTTTTGTGCTGCTGTGCATGAGGTCACTATGAGTCGGTTCCGACTCGATTTCACCTAACAACATTTGCAAGTTTGGGCGTTCTTGTATGTCTCCCCTCACTTCATATCCGATGAAGCCCTCTCAGCTCTCACATTCTTTATGCACAAAATTTTTGTAGCCCCTTTGTTCAGAGAAGTTATCAGGGACAATAAAAAATACATTTTCATTCCTGCATTGCTGGTGGGACTGCAAAATGGTCCAACCTCTCTGGAAAGCAATATGGCACTTCCTCAGAAGGTTGCAAATAGAAACACCTTATGATCCAGAAATTCTTCTACTTGGTATTTACCCACAAGAAATACGAGCCACAACACAAGAAGATATATGCGCACCAACGTTCATAGCAGCACTATTTACAACAGCAAAAAGATGGAGGTAGCCAAAGTGCCTATCAACTGAAGAATGGATAAACAAACTGTGGTACATACACACAATGGAATATTATGCTACCTTGAAGAATAACAAGGAAGCTGCAAGTCACCACCTACCATGGATGAACCTTGAGGACATTATGTTGAGTGAAATTAGTCAGTCACAAAAGGAGAAATACTACATAGGACCACTAATTTAAAAGACTAAGAAAAAGAACCCATACTAAAGGGGGGTGGATTTTTTGCTGGTTGCTGGGATGGGGGGTACTGGGGGAAAGGTGGAGCACAGGGCAGGGACTAGACACAGGATAGTTTGGGTGCTGGGAAGGGGGACAATATACAAGAGGGGAGAGGGGAATGGAAGAACAAAACAAATGGGAGAACAATTAGGCAGGTTTGCATGGGCTGTGGGATAGAGGTAAATAATGATGTATGCAAAACCTTGGAACAACAGGGCTCTGGGATACAGAAATGAGTCATGGTTGGAATGGGGAAAAGGGAATAATGTTAAGATGCTTGGCTGTCTTTTGAATCTTGGTTTTCCTTGATTATATTATAAAATAGACACTGGAGGGGGACAGAAAGGAATAGCCAGAAATATCACCATAGAAAGCTTGTAACTCCATCTTCTGCCTATAACTGATTGGAATACCTAAAATAGGGCTACAACGTGCCCAGTGAAGGAGGCTTCCTGTGGATCCTCTGCATTACATAAGACTATACAGGTGGAAGCCTGAACCATATCCAGAGCTCCAGAGATGGGAAATTTCCACTTGAAAGGACAAGCAGGCCAGCCTGGAGTGGCTACAAGAACAGAAGATACTTCTTGAAAGAAAGTTCTACAGGAAAAATACAAAACAATATAGGCAGACCGACTTTTACTACAAGAACAAGCAAGTTGCTTGTCCAGGACACACCAAGGCAAGTGGTCAGGTCCCCTCAGTGTAAACTCCCTTCCAAGACTAAGACTCAATGGGAATACACACTCTGATTGGTGACCACACTCATCACCAATAAGAGGAAGTGAGGGAAAAACAGCAATGAAGCAGCAAGCTAAGTCCTACAACGTTCAATAGATTCCTGTGAACCTGGGTGGAGACCTGGTTGGCCAGCAGTGTGGCAAGACCTGGGGGCTCTTGGGCCCAGAGTCAGTGACATAGCCAATGAGAAGTAGAGTGGAGAGTGAAGCATCCAGCTGATAAGAAAAGAGGACATATGCTTAAGAACACCCACACTTGCAGATAATACCCACTTGACTTGGCTTCAATGACTGGATGATCAGAGCTCAACTAGAAGAAGAAAGAAGAGGGGAAAAAGGGTAATCTGATACAATTTGATGTACTTGACCTACACCTATGGGTGCAGTAGCTCAAAAGAGGGAACAAATCCTTACAGCAAGGATCATTCCCACCCCTCCATACACAGAGTGGACAGGGATGGGCAACTTGGACATTGGCTACCCAAAATAGGGGGGCTACAAAGGCAAGAAGTGACTGGCTTACAAGCTTTCAAGAGGGAACCTAGATTCAGAGGGCGTGAAGGAAGAGAGAATCTCCACTGAGTAGTATCCAATTTGTCTAGGCGGGGCTGATGAAATGAAATGCAAATGGGTCTCTTGTGACACAATAGTGAATAATGTTATCAGGACTGCTTGTGAGGGTTGGAAATGTAAAGGTAGATGTTTTGTAGCAAGGAGGGGAGTGATTAACTTTTCAGTCTAGGAGCGGAGGTCTCTGGGACCATCAAGGGAGAAGAGCGGAGAGCGGGACCCTACCCAGAGAAGCAGTGATGCCTGAGATGGAAGCAGAGACGATGATGTGGAGAGATGGATCAGTTGGGGACTTTAGACACAGAGAGGGTGACGGGCTGTGTGCTGATAACCGGGGATGGGGGGTGGGGGTGGGAGGGGAAAGGGCATGCTTGTAGTGTATACCCTTTGGTTGGTTAATGATGAATGGAGGGGATTGTAACCATAGCAATGAAATGATATACTATAGGATGAATGTAAAACAAATGTTTTCCCATGTAAACTATCACATAATTCACAACAAATGATTTTAAAAACATACAGTCATTTTATCATTCTCAGTTTTGGAGAAAAAGATAGGACGTGTTTCACAGAAGGCTAATGATATGCAAGTGTTTCTGGACCATATGAGTATGTCAGAGGCAGATCTGCCTAAGGCACAATGAGCCCTTATAAAGCTTGTACCTGCACTAATCTGTGACATCTTTGACCCACTTGTCTCACATTTTCTGTAAGAGTCGTATTACCTCAAAAGACTGAGTCCTTATCTTACATGTAGTATCCATGGCAGTAGGATCAATTGATATCTTTGCTGGTTTCTTTGCTATCAAATGTCATGTTAACATTTTGGTATTGTTGTTGTTGTTAAGTGCTGTTGAGTCAGTTCTGACCCATAGTGACCCTATATACGGTTTCCAAGAAGTGGCTGATAAGCTGGAACCACTAACCTTCCAGTTCAAACAACCTTGCAATCCAGCATACAAACCCACTGCACCATACCAGGACTCAGACATTTTGCTATAGCTCCCTTATTAACTATTGTCCTTTAGCTACTAAAGAAGAAGGTGTATATGTGTTTGTTTCTTTATCCCACATTGTCTTTGGAAAAGAAGGTAAATACGAACCACTGTTTACAATCTATTATGAGCCATGATGTAGACAAGAGGTAGTTTATTTAGTGTGAAATGGTGAATTTTAAATAAAGAGGTCACATAATCCTCAATGTTTCCCACTGGGTAGAATGAGTTGCATTTGCTGAGTGAAGTCACCTTGGAGTTTTGAGTGCTACTTAATATTTTCTGTTAATTGCATTTCTTGTGCTTACGCCCCCAGTAGAAATGAACATTCTGAGTTTTATAGACATGCAGAAGGCCAGACAAGGATACTATGTCACACATAAAATTGAATAAAGAAATTGCTCTGGACAGTTTGTGATTATAATTATGGCAGGAAATGTTATGAAGTGGATACAAAACTAAGTCACACTATCTTCCAATTTTTCCACTGAGAAAAAAATATTTGTAATAGTTTAGTCATGTTTAGAATCCTAACTGGAAATGGCCAACTCTGCTAAAACACATAGACTTTAGACATCTTCAGAAAAATTAAAACAAACTCATTCATTTCAACATGATTTGAAAAATCTACCATGTGCAAGACATCATGGTCAATGCCAGAGGCATGCTCTAACTACTACGGAGGGAAGGAACTCTCAACAATGAGTGACAGGATTTCTATCACTGCCAATAAAGAGCCAGCTTCTATTTCAAACTCAACATGTTGATTTTGAAAGAAGACAGAAGTATAAAACAAGACTACAAAATCTAGATGCTTTGTTATATGCTAGGAAAAGTTACACATTCTTATTGTTTGCAAACATACATTAGGGTTTCTTCAATTCTCTCGTGTGAGAATAAAGTTAATGATTTTGTTTTGCTTGAATAGCCCATTCAGACACTAGAAGTTTTATTACGTTTCTTCTCCAATACACCTCAACTTTTCTTTGAAGGTGCACATATCTAGGTAAAATGGAAGGAGTCATGACTTTCTGAAGTCCTGAGTAAGATATTTTTTGCTGGATTAAGCATTGTGCTGCTAACTGCAAGGTGGGATGTTCAAGCTCACAAGCCCCCTCTCAAGAGAAAGATGAGGCAGTCTGCTGCCCTGAGGATCTACAATCTCAGAAACTCATGGAGCAGTTCTCTGTCCTTTAAGGTCACTGTGAGTCAGAATCAACTTGATGGCAGAAGGATGGATGATGGAAGCTGATATCTGGCTTAAACTAGCAATAAGACAAGAAACATACTACACCCACATCTGAGTATCTGTATATTTGTTGTTGTTGTTGTTGTTGTTGTTGTTGTTGCTAGGTGCCATCGAGTTGGTACCTACTCAGAGCGACTTTATGCACAGTAGACCGAAACACTGCCCGATCCTGGGCCAACCTCACTACTGTTGACACACTTGAGTCCATTGATGCTGCCACTTGGCCAATCCATCTTGTTGGGGGTCTTCTGCTTTTTCTCTGACCCTCCACCTTACCAAACATGGTATTCTTCTCCAGTGACTGGTCCATCCTGACAATATGTCTTAAGTATGAGAGACGAAGTTTGGCCATCCGAACCTTCAAGGAGCACTCTGGCTGCACTTCTTCAAAAACAGATCTATTGGGGTTTTTTGGCAGCCCATGGCACTTTCAGTATTCTCCTCCAACACCATAACTCAAAAGCATCAATTCTTCTACGGTCTTCCCTCTTCACTGTCCAGTTTTCACATGCATAAGAGGTTATTAAAAATACCATGGCTTGGGTCAGGCGCACCTTAGTCCTCAAGCTGACATCTTTGCTCTTCGACACTTTAAAAGTTCTTTCTTGCACAGCAGATTTGCCTGATGCAATACGTTGTTTGGATTTCTTGACTGCTGCTTCCTTGAATGTTGATAGTTGATCCAAGAAGAATGAAGTCCTTGACAACTTCAATCTTTTCTCCCTTGATAAGAATGTTGTTTATTGATCCACTGGTAAGGAATTTTGTTTTCTTTACATTAAGATGTATATTTAGGGAAATTAAACAAAACACAAAACAAAACAAAAAAAAACAACCCTCAATCATACTTATGGTGAGTTGCCAATATGCCTTAGTCTGTTCTAAGGCTGAAAAATGTAAACATTTATTGTTACATTTATAGTAGCAATCTTTAATACTGTGGTTTTAATCTTGGTAATCATAACAATTCCTAAAATTATGTTACTTAAAATTAGAATAAAATCACAATTTTGAGATTTGGTTATTGACCTCTAATGAGATATTGTTACCTCAATGAACCTATGAAGAAAACATGTACGATTTTTAGAGATGCACCAAGTCTGTAATAAGAATAAGTATTCACTAAGTGTAATCTTTACAACAAAGTACATATTGTTATTCGTACTTAATGTGAGGAAACTCAGGCTCAGAGTGTTTGAGAATTTCAGCCAAGTGATACAGCTTTGTAAATGGTTGCCCAAGTCTTATCCAAATGTCTCAGATGGGGTGTGAGTACACAGGTCAGAAACCCTTGAGCAATAATCTGGCAGAGGCACAAACCTGTGACAGCCCACTGAAGAATGTGAGGGTTGAAGAGCTCTACTATAAAAACTTTAAGCCTAACGCATCCAAGAGGAACAAAGTAAGACATAATTCATTTGAAACAATAAAGTTAACAAATTCAAATGTACGTATTAATTTAATTTGTTACATGTATTCAAGAGGAAGCTCTTTACTAGTATTTGTTACATGTATTCAAGAGGAAGCCCTTTACTTGTATTTGAAATGATTCAATATACAAAATTTGACTTACTTTTACATAAAGGATTCACTTATAACCAGGCTCCAATATTCTCTTACCATTTTAGGTATTGGCCCCACCATCTTTTTTTCACTGGCCTTCATTGCTGAATGGCTTCATTACTTACCCAGTTTAAATTATGTGTTCAACAATGTAATTGTTGGTTATGAACTTCTTGGTTATGAAGCTATAGAATAAGCACTCAATCACAAGGTCGGGTTGAACCTCAATGTCGGTGGCTGAAACCCACCAGCCACCCCTCAGAAACCCTATAGAGGGTTGCTATGAGTGGGAACCAACTCGAAGGCATTTAACAACAATATATTCTCTTACTATGTCCTTGTCAAAACCTTTGCCCCTGGGTAGGCTCAGATTGGTTGTATTTACATCTCTGCATGTTCTTTCAATACCTGCAGGTGGGAAGTAGCTGGTGAGAAGCACATAGCATCATTGACTCTTGCCACTTTCCATTCTTACTCCTGAACCATTGGTTATGAGTTGACCATGCATGTCACCTGTAATCACACTGCATTTCTAGTTCAGACACTCCTTCACTTTCCCAGGTATTTTTTTCCCTATTCTTACCTTGCTCTTCTAACTGCCAATACTTTTACCTCTCTCCTTTAACTGATGTCCGATGGATCTTGGCTGAAAGCAGAGAATATCAGGAAGATGTTTACCTGTGCTTTATTGACTATGCAAAGGCTTTTGATTATGTGGATCATGATAAGCTAAGGACAATATTGCCAAGTATGAGTATTCTGGAACATTTAATTGTGCTCATGAGGAATCTGTACCTAGACCAAGAAGCAGTTGTTCGAACAGAACATGGGAACACTGAATGTTTTAAAATTAAGAAAGGTGTGCGACAGGTTGTATTTTTTCACCATACTTATTTAACCTGTATGCTGAGCAAATAATCCGAAAAGCTGGGTGCTATGAAGAAAAATGTGGCATCATGATTGGAGGAAGACTCATTAACAACTGCAATATGAAGATGATACAACCTTGCTTGCTGAAAGTGAAGAGGACTTAAAATATTTACTGATGAAGATCAAAGAGCACAGTCTTCGGTATGGATTGCATCTCAATATAAAGAAAACAAAAATCCTCACCACTGAACCAATAAACATCATTCTTATCAATGGAAAAAAGATTGAAGTTGTCAAGGACTTCATTCTTCTTGGATCAACTATCAACACTCAAGGAAGTAGCAGTCAAGAAATCAAACGGTGTATTGCATTAGGCAAATCTACTACACAAGACCTCTTTAAAGTGTTGAAGAGCAAAGATGTCAGCTTGAGGACTGGGGTGCGCCTAACCCAAGCCATGGTTGTTCTCAATAACCACATATGCATGTGAAAGTTGGACAGTAAATAAGGAAGCCTGTAGAAGAATTGATGCTTTTGAGTTACGGTGTTGGAGGAGAATATTGAAAGTACCATGGGCTGCCCATAGAACCAACAGATCTGTGTTGGAAGAAGTACAGCCAGAGTGCTCCTTTTTGGCCAAGATGGCCAAACTTCGTCTCTCTTACTTCGGACATATTGTCAGGAGGGACCACTAGCTGGAGAAGGATATCATGTTTGGTAAGGTGGAGGGTCAGAGAAAAAGAAGAAGATCCCCAACTAGATGGACTGGCCAAGTGGCAGCATCTATGGACTCAACAGTGACAACAGTACTGAGGTTGACCCAGTATCGGGCAGTGTTACGTTCTGCTGTGCATAAGGTCGCTATGAGTCGGTACCAACTCGATGGCACCTAACAACAACAACCTCTAACTGATCATTTCTCTCTCCCATCTTTCTTTTAGAAGATGAACTTATTTCTACTTTACAGAAAAAATAAAACCATTATACGAAAACCTCCACATGTTCTCTCCATATAATTGTCCTCCAGCACAGACCAACTTCCTAAAACTCCGGAATTCTACATCTGACTGCCAACTAAACATGTCATCTTCAAATTGCCTCTTCAAATGCAACAGGTGCAAAACTTTGCTCCTGATGTTACCTCAAAACCTGCTTCTCCCACAGATGAGCCCCTTCAGGTAACGTAAACTCCATTCCTTGAAGAATGTTAGGCTAAAAGGTCTCCAGTTGTCCTTCGGTCCTGTCTTTCATCTATAACCCACAGCCAATTGGTCAGACAATCCTCTACCTTGAAATAGATCCAGAATCTCATTACTTCATATCACTGCCACCACTATCATCCTAGTTCTGTAAAAACATGTTACATAATGACATTTTCACTATTTCCAATAGTCTACAAGCTGCAATAATGATTCTAGTACCATCCGCCATGCCTCATGTTATCTGCTTTCCTCTGTGCTCTTTGACCTACTGTGACTTCTCCCTCCTACACAGTCTAATTCTAGCAATAGTTACTCTTCCCTACTTCATTTTTCTTAGAACTTTCATGTCATTTACCAACAATATTATAATTTACTTTTGTATTTCTCTCTTGTCAGTCTTGCCCCTCCATCAGGATAGGGATTTCTCTCTTATTTACCCACTGATATGTCCTGGACCTAGAACGGTACCAGGAACAGAATGCACATTCATTGAGTACTTGTGGAACAAATGTGTGAATTAATAAATAAAATATTACCCCTCTTGCCTTCAGTAAAGACGAGAACATCTATAAGAATCTGAAACGTCCTTACTCAAGACGTGATATAATTATCTCAGGTATATAAAAAATTATAGTTTTTGTTTTGCATGTCAACATTATTATATTTCACATTCAAACCTGCAGCATGTAACTCTAAAATGGACACTAACAAAATTGCAACAGGAAGCATTAAAAAAGAGGAAATAGATTCTATTTTTAAAAATAGCTGAGGTATTTGAATTGTATTGTTCAAGCTCTCATAAAGGAAATTCTTATGAGGAACCTATTTTTTCAGACAACTTAAAGTTTATGCCTTTAAATACCCAAATAGTTTCATCCCAAGTGGAAATCATTATATAACGTACACTAATTTTTCCTATATTTGATACAGTATTTTAAATAAATGTTCTTCTATGAGAATTCAGCATTAATACTATGAGCTGTGAGTAAAATACTCTATAAACTGATGCCTTCTGGGATTTTAGATGCCATGTTCACAAGCTTTCTTAAAGTAGTTGAAGACTTTTGTGTTTTAAATATTTGTCATGGATTGAATCATGCCTCCTTTCCTCCACCACAAACTATGTGTCAGCTTGGCTGGATCATGAGTAGCAGTGGTTTCACAGTTATGTAATGATGTCATGGGGCAATTACATGATGATCCTCCATGATGCGATCTGATGAACTAAACCAGTAAGAGGATTAAGGGTTAATACAACACACTTAATCCTATATAAAGGGAGTTTCTCTGGGGTGTGGCCAGCAACATACTTCTTACCTTCCAAGAGATAGAAACGAGAGAGAAATGAGCAGAGATCAGAGGGAGCTACTACAACCAAAGACGAGCCAGAGTGGACTGTGTTCTTTGGGCCTGGGGTCTCATCACAGCAGAGTTCATGGATACAGAAGAAGACTGATGCCAAGTCACAGAGAGCTCTCCAAGGAATGTTGGGCCTACAGATGCTGAAAGGAGGGAGACAAGGCCCTTTACTTAGCCAGTAGAGACAGGAAGTCTTCCCCTAGAGCTAGTACTCTGAATTGGGACTAGTCTCCTAAACTGTGAGAGAATAAATTTCTGCTTGTTAAAGCCATCTACTTGTAGTTCCATTATAGCAGTACTACAACAATGCTCACTCTGATTTTATAGTTTATTCCCCACAAGAGGTGTCCAAATATCTGCCCTTCTCAAGGTTTATGTCTCATATATAAGTATCTTAAAAGAGTTCATAAATAATGACCACAAGAACCTACAGGAAGCTAACCTTATTAGTAAATTCTATTTTCAGAGATCTCTCTTTGTTGTTGTTGTTAGGTGCGTTAGGTGGCGTCAGGTCAATTCTGACTCATAACAATCCCATATGCAACAAAACAACATGCTGGCTGGACCTGCACTAGCCTCACAATCATTGCTCTGTTTGAACCCACTGTAGCAATCCATCCATTCAGGGTCTTCCTCTTTTTTGTTGACCCTCTACTTTACCAAAGAGTCCTGATGTTACCAGTGGTTAAAGTCCACAGCTGCTAATAGAAAAGTCATCAGTTCAAACCCGCTACCTGCTCTGAGGACGAAACCTGGGGCAGTCTGCTTCTATAAAAAGTTGCAGCATTGGAAATCATATGGGGCAGTCTACACTTCGCTGTAAAGTTGCCATGAGTCAGAACTGACTCAACTTCAGTGGGTTTTCTACTTTATAAAGCTTGCTGTCCTTCTCCAGAAACTGAAGTCTCCTGACAACATGTCCAAAATAAGTGAAATGAAGTCTCATCCTCACCTTTAGGCTTTAAGCATCATTCCAGCCGGACTTCCTCCAAAACAGATTTGTTTGTGCCTCTGGCAGTTTTTGGTATCTTCAATATTCTTTACCATCATCATGACTCAAAGGTAACAATTCTTCTTTGGTCTTTCCTATGTTCTGTCCAGCTTATGCGTGTGTCTGGGGTGATTGAAAATACCATGGCTTGGGACAGATTCATTTTAATTCTTTTCCATATGCATGTTTAATAAACAGGTACTGAAAGACTATATCATCTGCTATGGAGACTCTTTGCCAAGCTCTGTAACAAAATGAGGAAAAGTGCTGTGGAAACGCCATGGTTCCTCTAGGGGTATACAGTCCAGTAGAATGACTGAGTATGAACCCTAGAGACTCCCTCATTATCTGAAATGCTTCAGAGATTAATACCGATGAGAGTAAGTTTCACACTCATGTGGCCAGAGCAGCAAACACTAAAAGCACTAAACACCAAACAACGAACCCTTGAACAAGTATATTCCAAAATACTGAAATAAAAAATCACACCCGGGTAAGTGCTCACTTTGAAAAGCACAGTCAAAATATCATATTAAACTGGCAGAAGAATGCAAATTTCCTGGTGTGCCATCTTTACTCCTTCATACTGTTGATATTGTTGTTAGGTGCCCTTGAGTTGGTGCCGGCTCACCGCTATGTACAACAGAAGGACATACTGCCAGATTCTGCACCATCCTCAAAATCATTGCTACATTTGAGGCCATTGTTGCAGCCATGTGTCAATCCGTCTCATTTAGGGCCTTCCTCTTTTTCACTGACCCTCTATTTTACCAAGCATAATGTTCTTCTCCAGGGACTGGTCCCTCCTGATATGCTACATCCCCGGAGTATGTGAGACAGTCTTTCCATCTTCACCTCTATGGAGCACCCTAGCTGTACTCTTCCAAGACACATTTGTTCATTCTTTAGGAAGTCCATGGCACATTCAATGTTCTTCGACAACATCGTTACGTAAATGCATTACTTTTTCTTTGGTGTCCCTTCTTCACAGTCCAGCTTTTGAATACATCGAAGATGATTGAAAATGTCATCATACTGATGTCTGTAGTCTTTGATCTTCAATGGTAAATGCTTCACATCTTCCTCACACTCAGTAGAGCAATTCTGAGTCGTCTGTATATCACAGGTTGTGGATGAGTCTTCCCCCAATCCTTATTCCCTGGTTCCTCTTCAGAGGGTCCAGCCTTTCAGATTACTTACTCAACATACAGATAATGTAAGTATGGTGGAAAGAAACAACCTTGATGCACATCTTTCCTGATTCTAAGCCATGCATTATCACCTTGTTCTGTTCAAACTACTATCTCTGGGTCTATTTACAGGCCCCGCATAGGCACAATCAATTGCTCTGGAATTCGCATTCTTTGCAATTTTATCTATAACTTGCTATAAGTCACAGTCTAAGTCCTGGTGTGATGCTGCAGGAAAACGCATAGGACCACAAAGTCAGTTTGAACTACAAGGTTGGCAGTTCAAGCCCACAAGCCGCTTCTTGGAAACCATAGACAGGGTCGCTACGAACCTTAACAACAACAGTACCTTTCCATGGCTGATGAAACAAAGGTAAATATCTTTCTGATATTCTCTGCTTCCAGCCAAGATCCGTCTGACATCAGCAATAATATCCCTCCATTCCATATTCTCTTCTGAATCCAACATGAATTTATGGCAGTTCCCCATAGATGTGCCATTTTAAAATTATCTTCAGCAAAATTATATTTGCATGTGACATTATTGATACTGTCCAATAGTTTGTACATTGTGTTGAATCAACTTTATTTGGAATGGGCACAAATAGAGATCTCTTTTAGTTGGCTGGCCAGGTAGTTTTATTCATAGCTTCTTGACACAGATGAGCGAGTGCTTCCTGTGCTGTGTCCATTTGTTGAAACATCTCAATTGGTATTCTGTCAGTTCCTTATTGTTGTTGTGTGCCATCAAGTATTTCCAAATCAGAGCAACTGTATGGGGTTTCAAAAAGTGGTTAGTGTGTCTGAATTGCCAACCTTGTTGGTTCCTAGTCCAATTCTTACTCTACAGTTCAGTGCCTTCAGTGCAATGTCTTCCTTCAATATGATCGGTTCTTAATCACATGCTACCTTCTGAAATGGTTGAATTTCCACCACTTCTTTTTGGCACAATAAGTCTGTATAATCCTTCCACTTCCTTTTGATGCTTCCTGCACCATTCAATACTATATTCTTAAAATCCTTCAAAATTAAAACCTGAGTTCTGAATTTTTTTCTTCAGATATGGTAGCCTAAGAAATGCAAGCATGTTCTTCTCTTTTGATCTTCTAACTGCACATCTTTGCACACTTCATTATCATAATTTACATTGTCTTCTCAAGCTACTCTAAATTCTCCTACTTCATCATTTCCTTTCACTTTAGCTACTCCACATTCAAGAGCAAGTCTCCAAGTCTCTTCCAACATCCATTTTGGCATTTTTCTTCTTTTCTGTTTTTTAATGACATTTTGATTTCTTGTATGTCCATGAGATCATCTGGTTTTCAATCACTAGTGTTCAATGTGTCAAATCTACTCTTAAGATGGTCTAAAATTCAGGTGGGATATGTTGGCCATTTGGTTGTATTTGGGCTCAAATGGACATGTTTAACTAACTTTGTTATTGTTGAGTGCCATCGAGTCAGTTCTGACTCATAGTGACCCTGTATAGGGTTCCTGAGGAGTGGCTGGTGAATCTGAACCACCAACCTGTGGTTCAAACTGATCTTGAGGTTGAGTATTTATCCTACAATGCCATATAACTTAGTTTCAGAAATATGCAAATAGTAAAAATGCTTGGCTGCTAACTGAAAGTGTGTAGGTTCCAGTTCTGGTGATCCACTGCTGAAAATGCAGCCACTGAAAACCACATGGAACACAGTTTTATTCTGACACACATGGAGTTGTCATGAGTTGAAGTAGACTGCCAGTAACTGATTTAATTACAAATTTATAGATCACATTAGGAATTCATAATTTTCCCCAGTTCTAGACTTGTAAGACTTCTGATAAGAAAGGTACCAGTTACCTATTGACAGGCATAAGGATTCAAATTTCCTTCTTTTTATCATCCTTCAAAAAAAAAATCCTAGTTCAAAGGTTAGAGAATAAAAATATTCCCCACTCTTTCATTTGTGAAACACTTATACTTTCACTTGTTTTTAAAATGAATCTGTTACCAGGAGGCAAACAATAACATAGAATCAGACAAGACAAATCTGGAAGTATGGAATATTACAATTTTGGATTGTTTTGTGCATTTTGTGTCTTAAACAAATGGCTTTTGCAGTCAGTTCAGTAAACACAGGTAGTGAAACGCCAAACAAGAAAATCAATGGCATTGTCTTTTAAAGTAGGCTAGGCACCTTTCTGCCAAACCCAGTCCATTCACCTGAGGATCAAACTCTGTGTTCTCAAACTTGACCCCAGTTTAGAATCACTTGGAGAGCTTCTTCAAACACAGACTGTGCATCCCCCACCAGACATCCCAATTTCTCATTCAGTTGGTCCACCATGGGGCCTGAGATTTTGCATTTCAAACAGGTTCACCTGTGATATTGATATTCCTGGCTGGGACAATACTTTGAGGACCAGTGAACTGAGCAATTCTAATTTGCTCTAAGGATACTCATTTTTTATTCTTGAATATATTTTGCAATGAATTCATTGCCAATAAGCATGATTTTATCTAACTAATTATTTCCCATTTAAATAATGTGTATATTACTGTTTAAATAACAACAATAGTGTAATTACTTTTACACACACAAAAATTCAGGCAATTATTTTCTATCTGTGCAATCATGGAATTGGAGTCTTAGTGTGGTGTTGTGGGATGTGGGATGATACACTAGATCACAGGTTGCTTTGAATCAAAATATCAACAGTTCAAATTCACCAGCTGCTCCTCAGAAACCCTATAAGCAGGAACCAACTCAATGGTACTTAACAAGAACAACAAATAATCATGGAATTAAGAAAAAGAAAAGGTAAAATAAAATAACATCATTAAGACATACTTTAAATATGATATTATTTTTTCAGTGAATAGTGAACTTTAGTTATTTTTAGTCAAAATGGAAATTTGAGTTACTAAAAGACTATTGTTAGACACCATCGAGTTGGTACCAACTCATAGTGACCCTTTGGACAACAGAACAAAATACTGACCAGGCCTGGGCCAACTCCACAATTGTTGCCATGCTCGAGCACATTGATGTTGTCAACTTGTCAATCCATCTCACTGGGGGTCTTACTCTCCTTCTCTGACCCTCTACCTTACCAAATATGATATCCTTCTCCTACGACTGGCCCCTCCTGACACTATGTCTGAAGTATCAGAGACGAAATTTGGCCATCCTGGCTTCCAAGGAGCACTCTGGCTGCACTTCTTCCAACACAAATCTATTGGTTCTTTTGGCAGCCCATGGCACTTTCAATATTCGCTTCCAACACCACAACTCAAATGCATCAATTCTTCTATGGTCTTCCTTATATACTGTCCAGCTTTCACATGCATATGAGTTTACTGAAAATACCATGGCCTGGGTCAGGCATTTCTTAGTCCTCAAGCTGACACCTTTGCCCTTCAACACTTTAAAAAGGTCTTGTGCAGCAGATTGGCCTAATGCAATATGTCATTTGGTTTCTTGACTGCTGCTTCCATGAGCGTTGATAGTTGATCCAAGAAGAATGAAGTCCTTGACAACTTCAATC
>NW_006408727.1:3103108-3105646 GCF_000296735.1 Chrysochloris asiatica
TTCCTCAAACTGACATCCTTGTTCTTCAACACTTTAAAGAGGTCTTGTGCAACAGGTTTGCCCAAAGCAATATGTAATTTTATTTTGACTGCCGTTTCCATGAAAATTGATGGTTGATCCGAACATATGAAGTCTTTGACAACTTCAATCTTTCACCATTCATATGCATGTTGTTAATTGGTCCAGTAGTGAGGATTTTTGTTTTCTTTATATTGAGATGCAACCCTCATCTGTCAGTTTGTTGTACTGTGGTGACATGCATGTTGCTGTGATTCTGGATATTCCACAGATGTTTTAAATACCAGCAGTGTGATTCATGGTGGACATGTTTCAGATGAAGACAGACTAGGAAAAAGGAGACACAGACTAGTTCCTAGTATTTAGTTACTGAAAACCTTATAAATAGCAGTGGAACACTGTCAGCATCAGAATATTGAAACACGATGAAGGGCACCATTGATATATTGTCAGATATAGTGCTGAAAGATGAGCCCCTCAGGTTAGAAAGCACTCAAAATGTGACTGGGGAAGAGCTACCTCCTCAAAGTACTAGAGTTGACCATGATGAAACAAATGGAGTAGGGACCTTCATTTGCTGATGGGGCACAACTCAAAATGAAGTAACAAACAGAACATGCAATGTACGAAGCATGACTCTAGGAAAACTGGAAATTGTCAGAAATGAAATGGGACACATAAACATCGATTTGCTGATGTGGCATGACTCAAAATGAGAAGAAACTGTTGTAAATATCCATTAATAATCATAACATGGAATGTGAAAACTATGAATCTAGGAAAACTGAAGCTCATAAAAATAAAATGGAGCACATAGGATCATTATCCTATGTGTATTAGTAAGCGGAAATGGACAGGTATTGACATTTTGAATTGGACAATCACATGGTCTACTATGCTAGGAAAGACAACATTTCAAGATCTATCCTGATGTACAACATCACCAGCAATAAGATAACATTCCTATACCAACAAGAAAAACTAATACAACTATTATTCAAATTTGCAACCAATCATTAATGCCAAAGATGAAGAAATTGAAGAATTTTACCAACTTCTGTAGTCTGAAATTTATTAGAAATGTGATCAAATGCATTGATATTACTGGTGATTGGATTACCAAAGTTGGAAACAAAGAAAAAGCATCAGCAGATGGAAAATAAGGCCTTGTTGATAAAATGATGTTTTCGTAGATAGAATTCTACAATAACAAAAATTCATCACAAGTATCTTTTCAACAACATAAATAAAAACCTTATACATGGTCCTTGCTGGTTTGAATATAAACCCAGTGAGTATACAGAATCAAATGGACTACATGTATGGAAAGAGAAAATATCATCAGTCATAACAAAGTCAGAGACGAACTGCTAAACAGACCTTCAATTGCTCATATGCAAATTCAAGTTGAAGTTGAAGAAAATTAAAAGAAGTCTACAAGAGCCAAGAATGATCTTCAGAACATCCCACCTGAGTTTAGAGATCATTTCAAGAATAGATTTGAAGCCTTCAACACTAACGACTGAAAACAGATTGAGTTGTGGGATGGCATCAGGAACACCACACAAAAGGTCATTCAAAAGACTTTTGTTGTTGTTAGGTGCTATCAAGTCAGTGGAATCCTGATGTGGCACTGTGTGTCAATGCGCCAGAATACAAAGTCATTTGAACTGCAAGGTCCGCAGTTCAAGCTCACCAGTTGCTCCTTAGAAAACCCTATACAGGGTTGCTATGGGTCAGAACCAACTCAACGGCACTTAACAACAACAACATCAATTCAGTGCCGACTCACAGTGACCCTATGCACGACAGAATGAAACACTGTCTGGTCCTGTGCCATCCTCACAATTGTCATTATGCTTGAATCCAATGCTGCTGACACTGTGCCAATCCATCTTGTTGGGGGCCTTCCTTTTTTCTGCTGACCCTCCATTTTATCAGTCATGATATCCTTCTCCAGGGACCGATCCCTTCTGATAACATATCTGAAATTTGAGAGAAAAAAGGTCACCATCCTGGCTTCTAACTGTATTTCTTCCAACACAGACTTGTTTGTTCTTCTGGCATTCCATGGTACCTTCAATATTCTTCTCTGACACCACAACTAAATTGCATCAATTCGTCTAAGGTCTTCCTTATTCATGTCCACCTTTCACATCTATATGAAGCTACTGAAAATACCATGACTTGGGGCAGGCTCACCTTAGTCCTGAAACTGATATCTTTGCTCTTGAATACTTTAAAGAGGTCTTGTGCCAGTGTGCCTAATACAATGCACTTCCATTGATTTCACAACTGCTGCTTGCATGAGAATTGATTGTGGATCCATGCAAAATACAGTCTTTGACAACTTGAATCTTTTCTCCATTTATCATTTTATTATTGGCCCAATTGTGAGGATTTTTGTTTTCTTTATTGTTGTTGTGAAGTGCCGTCGAGTCGGTTCCGACCCATAGTGACCCTGTACAGGGTTTCCAAGGGTGTAAATCTTTACGGGAGTAGAAAGCCTCATCTTTCTCC
>NW_006408727.1:3110070-3110966 GCF_000296735.1 Chrysochloris asiatica
TGAAGCCAGGTCAAGTGGGTATTATCTGCAAGTGTGGGTGTACTTATGCATGTGCCCTCTCTTCTTATCAGCTAGACAGTTCACTCTTGGCAGTCTGGGAGCAGAGGTCTCTGGGACCAGAAAGGGAGAACAGTGGAGAATGAAACCCTACCCAGAGAAGCAATGATACCAGAGATGGAGGCAGAGACAACATGGAGAGATGGAGCGGCTGAGGACTTTGCACCCAAAGAGGGAGAGGGGCTGTGTGCTGACGACCAGGGGGCAGGCTGGAGGAGTATACCCTTTGGTTGGTGGATGATGCATGGAGGTGACTGTAACCATGGCAAGGAAGCAATATATGATGGGATCAATGTGAAGCTGATATTCTCCCATGTAAACTACCACATAATTCACAATAAAGCATTAAAAAAAAGAAGAAGATGGAAGGAATACACAGAGTCATGTACCAAAAGGAAATGGTTGATGTTCAACCATTTCAAGAGGTATCATATGATCAAAAGTCAATGATACTGAAGGAAACAGTCCAAGGTGCATTGAAGGAATTGACAAAACAAGGTACCAGTAATTGATGGAATAAAAATTGAAATCTTTCAAGAAAGTGAGGTGGCACTGGAGACATTCACTCATCTCTGCCAAGAAATGTGGAAGACAACTATCTGGCCAACTGATTCGAAGAGATCTGTATTTGTGCCCATTCCAAAGAGAGGTGACCCAATGGAATGTGGAAACATGGGACAATATCTTTGATATCCCATGTGAGTAAACTTTTACTAAAGGCAATTCAGAAACAACTGCAAGCATACATTGACAGAGAACTTCCAGAGGTACAAGCCAGATTCAGAAGAGGACGTGGAACGAAGGATATCACTGCTGAGGTCTGATGGCCCTTGGCTGAA
>NW_006408727.1:3111066-3122816 GCF_000296735.1 Chrysochloris asiatica
CGGCTGGTAGTTTCGAACTGCTGACCTTAAGGTTCGCAGCCCGATTCGTAACCACTACGCTACCAGAGCTTGTTTTCTTTATATTGAGGTAAATATATAGAAAATAAAAATAAATAAATAACCCAAAATGGATGTCAGAAGAGACTTTGAAACTTGCTCTTGGACATAGAGTAGACAAAGTGAAAGGAAGAAATGATGAAGCGAAAGAGCTGAACAGAAGCTTTCAAAGGGCTGCTCAAGAAGAGAAAGTAAAGTACCTTAATGAAGTGTAAGACTTGCAGCTAAAAAACCATAATATGAAATTGCAGAAAAAAATCAAGCCTTGAGTTGAAATAATAAAGGATTCTATGGATGAAATGTTGAATGGTGTAAGACGCATCAAAAGATGGAAGGAAGAAAGATGTTTACCTATGTTTTACTGATTACACAAAAACATTAAATTATATGAATCATAACAAATTATGGATAACATTGGCAATAATGGGAGTTCTAGAACATTTCCTTGTGCTCATGCAGACCCCAAACATAAACCAAAGCAGTCCTTGGAATAGAGTAAGGAGCTATTGCATGGTTTAAAACAGAAAAGGTATGTTTGAGTGTTGTGTCTTTTCACCACACTTAATCAATCTTTAAGGAGCTCTGGTAGCGTAGTTGTTACGAATTAGGCTGCGAACCGCAAGGTCAACAGTTCAAAACTACCAACTGTTCTGAGGGAGAAAGATGAGGCTTTCTGCTCCTGTAAAGATTTACAGCCTCGGAAACCACGTACAGGGTTGCTATGAGTTGGAACCGACTCCATGGCACAAAACAACAACAACAACAATCAATCAATCTTTAGACTCTGGGTGTGGCACTGTAGGATCAGCACTAGACTTTGAACCCAGAAGTTACTTCTCAGAAACCCTATACAGGGTTGCTAGGAGTTGGAACCAACTCAACATCATTTAATAAAAAAAACAACATTTAATCTTTATACTGAGCAAATAATCCTATAAGCTGGCCTGTAGGAAGAGAAATAAGGCATCAGGATTGGAGTAAGACTCATTAACAACTTGTGATGTACAGAGGACACAACCTTGCTTTACTGAATTGAAGAAGGCTTGAAGCACTTCTGATGAAGATCAAAGACTACAGCCTTCATTGTGAACTACACTTAAACATAAAGAAAATTACAATCCTCAAAACTAGACCAATAAGCGACATCATGATAAATGGAGAAAAGACTGAAGATGTCAAGGAATTCATTTTGCTTGGACCCACAATCAACGTCCACTGAAGGAGCAGTTAAGAAATAAAATAACATTGCATATGGCAAATCAGCTGTCAAAGATCTGTTGAAAGTGTTAAAAAGCAAAGTTGTCACTTTGAAGACTAAAGTATGTTTGACCCAACTCATAATGTTTTCAATCACCTCACATACATGCAAAGGCTGAACTGTGACTAAGAAAGATTGAAGAAGAATTGATGCCTTTACATTTTGGTATTGACGAAGAGCACTGAGTATACACTATGGAATGTGTACTGTCATAAATGCAAAATATTTGATAAGAACAAGCAAATCTATCTTGGAAGAAGGATAGCCAGAATGCTCCTTAGAAAAGAGGGTGGTGAGACTTTGCTTGGTGAACCAAAGGCCAGCAAAAAAGGGGAAAGACCTGAAAGAGATGAGCTGATATAGGAATTGTGATGCTATCAGTTTAAGAGGCTTTTTTAAAAACTGGCGTCATAAATGTAAAATGTTAGATAAGAAGATAGTCCATAAGTGAGTGTAGGTAAATTTAAATTGTCCCTGAGCTCTGTAAATTGTTACAATGGGATCACACACATAATATGAGAATAGTACAGGATCAGGCAGAAGCTCATTCTGTTGTACATAGGGTCCCTATGAATCAGAACTGACTGGTCCGGCACCTAACAACAACAGCAGTCTCAAGAGTTTTCTCAATGTCTCTGACAGATTATTAACCTGAGTGGTAAGCATGAATCAAACAAACTCATAAAAGACTACAATTTTGAATCATATTATGATTTTTTTCTCTAAAGTATGTGGCATTACTGAATATATAATGAAGACAGAGAGGTGTTACTTTAGTTATCTTGGTTAATCTATAAAAAGGGCATTTCAATATAAGAAGTTAGATGTTTACTTGATTTCTAAAGATGATATAATGATCCACTCCTGTATGCATTTGGACGATTTAAAATATGTAACAAAGATTACATAGAAAAGTATTTATTTTGCAACAGTTAAAAATCTCTTTGTCACATGGCATGAAGTTATAGAACCAGAGATTATATACGCCAATTATATAAATCATTTTAACACCTACCCCTCACTTCTTGACTGGTTAGGTTCAAAGACCAGGTCATAATGTACAAATCATTCTTACGTAAAAATGACGTAACTACCAAATCACATCATTACATAACTGCCAAACAACTGAGACTCATGTCCAGTCAAGCTGACAAATAATCTTAATCATCACAGCCAGCACTACAGACCCCTTGCAACGCCGCTAGACATATGCCATTAATGCACAAAATAGTCTGATAGTAGATTTGTGTTGCTACTGTCATAAATGCAAAATATTTGATAAAAAATTATCAATAAGTGAGTTGTTGTTGTTGTTAAGTGCCGTCGAGTTGGTTCCTACTCATAGGGTTTCTGAGGAGCAGCTGGTGGGTTTGAACCACTGACCTTGAGATTCAAACCGATCTTGCTGTCCTAGGCACTAACCCGCAGCACCACAACAGGACTCCATTGTTTAAGATATGGGGGGAATAGTTAAGGAACAGAAAAAGACAAAATTCCCTGCCTTCCAGCAGCTTACTTTTGTTGTTGTTGTTGTTAAGTGCCATCGAGTTGGTTCCAACTCATAGTGACCCTGTATAGTTCCCAAGGAGCAGCTGGTGGGTTTGAACTGCCAATCTTGTTGCTTGCAGTCCAGTGCTGATCCTACCTTGTCCTAGGCACAGTGATATACAATTTGGCAATTGTGTTCATAATTTAATAGAGAAGATACATTAAAAAGCCATGCTGTATATGCATTAAAGAAGAAGAACATTGAATCAGGACTGGAAGAAGACTCACTAACACCCAGCATTGTGCAGATGACACAACCCTGCTTACTGGAAAGGAAAGGGACTTACAATACTAACTGATGGAGATCAAAGACTACAGCTCTCAGTAGTCATTGCATTTCAATGTAAAGAAAACACAAACCCTCACAACTGGACCAATAAACAGCACCATGATCAATGGAGAAAAGACCGAAGTTGTCAAAGACTTCACTTTGCTTAGATCCATAATCAGCATTCATAGAAGCAGCAGTCAAGATATCAAAGGATGTGTTTGTTACATTACAGCAAAGTTGCTGCAAAAGACCTCTTTAGAGTGTTAAAGGGCAAAGATACCACTTTGAGAGTTCTAAAGGGACCTCTGTGCACACCTCTGCCACCACAGCATCACAGTGACTGCTGGCAAGGTCAACCCCGCAGCTTAGTATGAACCACACTCTCATATTCTTCGTGTGGCCCTATCCTGCAACTACTATCATAACCCCGCTCCAGCCTCTCTGCCTGGAAGCAATGCTACATCCATAATAATACACACACGACCCAACCTTTCATATCATTGTTCATTCACCTCTACAAAGCTGGCAAAAGTGTATGTAACAAAGTAAACATTCAGGGCCACCAACCATCATCTCTCTTGTGCTGTTCTTGCTCATATAAAATGTGAGAGTTTGGGGGAGGAAAATCATTCTGGGATCAAGGTAAAAATTACTTTCCAAAGTCCTTTTGTCCCCATTGAAAGCATTTCTGTTTTCTCCTTATCTTTGGTTTTGGATCTAAAATCATTATAATGATATCAATTTAAGATTCATCAGGCATCTTGCTACTCTGGAAATGTAAAAATGTTGTTTTTAGCTTGAGGACATCCCAGGTCATTAGAAAGAATCTTTGTGATGAAGACATCTCATGAAACACATCTCGATGATAAACCTATAGGAGAAGATAATGTAATGAAGGTAATTAACCACAGAAGTTGCCATTGAGTTAACAAAATAGAACTGAGTTCCATATGGTTTTCAATGGTTGATTTTCTTCCAGAAGTAGCTCTCTGAGGTGCTCTTTGGTGGAATCAAACTTCTAGCCTTTCCATTAGTGGTCATGCACATTAACAATTTGCATCACCTTAGAAGAACAAGCAAATCTATCTTGGAAGAAGGATATCCAGAATGCTCCATCGATTGTATAACCTTCTCGATATATTGTTGTATTATTGTTGTTGTTGTTAAGTGCCATCGAGTCGGTTCCGACCCATAGCGACCCTGTACAGGGTTTCTGAGGGTGTAAATTGTTACGGGAGTAGAAAGCCTCATCTTTCTCCCGCTATATTTAGGGAGAATTAGAACGTTTAAAGATGGTGACTGTTTGTATGCCACCAAGTCAAGTCTGACTCAAAACAAACCTGTACAGGGTTTCTGAGGCTATAAATCTTTACACAGGGTTACTGGTAGATTCTAACTGCTGACTCTGTAGTTCGCAGCCCAGCTTGTAATCCACTATGGATTACAAGTACTATCCTTGGAACAAGAGGAGCCCCTGGTAGCACAGCAGTTAAGTCCACGACTTCTAAATGAAACGTTGGCAGAGAAAATACTGAAGTTGTCAAGGATTTCATTTTAACTGGCTCCACAATCAATGCTCATGAAGAAAGCAGTTAAAGAATCAAGCAACATAGTGCATGGGTAAATCACAGCACACAGCAGGACTTCTCTTTAAAGATGTCACCTTCCATGTTAAACTATCACTCAATGCACAATAAACACTTAAAAAAAAAAAAAAGATGTCACCTTGAGGAATAATAAAGTGTGTCTCAAGTGGGTATGCCTGACCCAAGCCATGTTATTTTCAATCACCTCATATGCACATGAGGAGGATGGTCCAGTTTGGCTGGAAAATGAATGTGTACAACTTTTTGAGGTTGGAGACTATCACACAACTCTGTTACCTGAGATTATAATTCACATACAGTGTCATAATTTAATGTCACAAACTCAGGAAAACCACTAAGATAGTCTAAAACACATTACAACCAGAAACTTGATAGCACATAAAATCAGTTAATAAAATGATGGCGTACAAGTTACAATTGCAATTCTTGCATCTTTTCATGACAGAAACTAAAGTCAGAGGAAAGTTTTAAGAGCCTTTTTGAGAAGGAGTCCACATCTGCCATGAGATGTTCTTTTGTCACCAGGCAATCCAAAGAGAGAATGTTTTAGAAAGTGACAGTAATCCTGAGATTTTTTTTTTTTTCCTCTCCCCACTTTATGCTATTCTCTGGTACTAGGACTCTCTGTTCCACCACTCAGCTGTAAATTTGGGCTTCTAATCTGTCTTGGGAGAAGCAAAGTCAAAATGTTCCTTAGAACAGGGATGGTGAAACTTCATCTCACATTTCTTTGTACATGTTATCAGAAGGGACCTAGTTCCTAAAGTGGACATCATGCTTGGCAAAAAAAGAAGAAGAAGAAGAAGAAAAAAAAGTGAAAAAGAGGAAGATTCCAACAAGATGGGCAGATACAGTGACAACAGAAGTGGGATCAACTATAACAATGAATGTAAGGACAGCATAGGACCAGGCTGGGTTTCCTTCTGTTGTGCATAGGGTGGGAACCAACTCAATAGCATTTAGGAACAACAAAGGACTCTCTGTAGCAGCAGATGAGGCAGGAGACTTAGTCTGGAGATATACTGTGGATAAATGATTGCATTTATTCCATGGACAATGAGAAGCAATTGAACCTTTGAAAAATCAGTAGGCAACATAATGAAAATGTCTTTATAGAGAAACGAATCTGGTGGCAGATAAGACTAGAGAAAAGGATGCTAGCTGTGATGGACTGCAAGGTCTGTTTAAATCTCAAGGCCAGGGGTTCAAATTCATCAGCTGCTCCTTGGAAACCCTATACAGGGTCACTATGAGTCAGAACCAACTCAACAGCACTTAACAACATTAATGCTGTAATTTGAGGGCCACCAGGTTGGTGGTTCAAACCCACCATCCACTCCTCAGAAACCCTACACAGGGTCACTATGAGTTCAAACTGACTCGGCAGTACTTAATAGCAAAAGTCTTTCTGCTACATGGCTGTCACACAACACCTGAATGAGACACAGAATATTTTCTAGCAGAGAATAGTGTATGTGGGATCCTGGGGTAGTGCTGTGGGTTAATGCGCCAGACTGAAAAGCCATTTGAACTGCAAGGTTGGCAGTTCAAGCTCAGCAGCTGCTCCTTGGAAATCCTATACAAAGTCATTATGGGTCGGAACCGACTCGACAGCACTTAACAACAACACAATAGTGTATGTGAAGCTTTGGGTGGCACTGTGGGTTAATGTGCTGAACTTCAAGGTCATTTTCAGCCATGAGGTCAGTGGTTCAAGCTCACCAGCCACTCCTCAGAAACCCTATACAAGGTCGCTATGCGTTGGAACCAACTTGACTCGATGGAACTTAACAAAGTAGTGTATGTGAACTCACCTTCATGCAACCTAAAGAGATTTCAGTGTTGAGAATAAGACAGGTAAGCTTGAATGGGAAAAGAAGGCCAACACAGTCCAGATAATGCCTTGGCTTCCTGGGTCCTAGAGAGGGGTCAAATGGGGACTGGTAAACAGTCTATTGGTGGAGAATGCCAGAGTTAACTTTGCCTATGACATACTTTCACCTACTGTGACAATTAGGATCCCAGCAGGAAACAGATGGCACACTCAATGTAAGTAATTGAAGGGAGAAAACAAAATGACATTTACAAGCCTGACAATTGTTGTTGGTAAGTGTCATCAAGTCCGTACCAACTCATAACATGACCCTATGCACAACAGAACAAACCAAAACAGCTAGGGTTCCAGTTACCAGTCACCCCTAGACCTGAAGGGACAAAGGGAGAGAGCAGATTACCTGAAATGAGGTATAAGAGAAGTGGATGCAACCTTGATTAGGCATGTGGTCCATCTATGACAGTGAGGGAGCTGCGGGAATAAATGCCTTGATCTCATTTTTCTTTCAGTTCTAATCTCCTGCCCATGTCTCTCCTTGACAGAATCAACCAGAGCACCAAGGTCAAGTGAGCCCATAGATAAGAAATAGTTCTCCAGGACGGAAAGTATGCAGGCCGACATCCCAGGAAGCAGAGCAGGGTGGAGGATATGAGGAGAGGAGGCAAAGGGAAGACATCCAACACAGATCTTTTGGGTGTTTCTACATACCCTAACCAAGGACTAGTAGGAATAATTCCTATCCAAAATCTCTCTCTCCAATGTACCCACTTTAAAAAATGGATAACCATTCTGGAAATATTCGAATTACTTCAAGTTGCAGTGAGCCATCAAGACGATTCCAACTCATAGCAACCTTGTATGAGAGAGCAGAACTGCCCTATAGAGTTTCCTAGGCTGTAATATTTACAGGAACAGAATACCAGGTCTTTTGTCCTACGGGCTCCAATTACTGACCTTTTGGATGGCAGTTAAGTGCTTAACCATTGAGCCACCAGCACTCCTTCAGTTAATTCGTACCAAGTGGCAATTAACTAATGAATGCCTGATAGATAGAAAAATAGCAAAAACAACTAAAAAGAGAAGATAATATTTTGGAATTTTGCCTACTCACCACATCTAAAGTGGAATAGCGTCTATATGCTGAAGTGAAAAATAGTTTCTGTTTCTAACTCTAAGTCAAAGGAGCCTTCAAACAGGAACCAGAGAAGTGGATAAGATGCACCAGAGCCAAGAACACACTTTCACAGTGACCTGTACAAGGAGCCCCTATCTTTCCCCTCTTTGGTCTGTGGTTTGATATTCGGTGATACAAATCAGCCTCCTGACGTTATTTTAGAATTCCCTGCTGTCAAGATATGATAGTTACTTATTTTTGTTTCCCTGTTTCCAATTTTGTTTGCCCTGCTTTTATTCTTTAAGATTCTTGTTTTACTTTTGTCTTCAATTTAGTTCTAAAATTCTTTTTGCTACTCTGTTTTAAGGAGAAAAATGCCTTTTAAAACACTCTGTATAAGAATTGTATGCTCACCCTCTAAGTATTCTTTTTAATTTGTATTTTCCTGTTTCAGCTTTTTTCTTTTGTTTTGTTTCTTAGGTTTTATCTTTTATTTTTTAGATTTTATCTTTTATTGAACTATGTTTTTAGTTAAAATTTTTGCTTTTTCCCTTATTTGTAAATTTTCTTTTAGTCTTAATTTTATATTTCAATTTACATCTTAACTTTCTTTTCTGACTTTATCATTGTGCTGTTTCTCTCTCCTCTTCCTCTTCTTCCTTCTTCTCTATCTTTTTTCCATATCCTCCTCCTTCTTGTAATTTACATTTACCAAGGCAAGAAGGCAAGACTCTCGGCAGCATGAAGAAAAGTCATAAAATACGAGATGGATGGTTTGGAGGCCTTCCTTCTAACAGAACCTGCAACCACTTTTGATTATCTACCTAAGAATCCCTGATTTCATTTAAAAATAAAGATAATCTCTCCAAAATCCTAATTACAGATGTCTCTCCTTATTTCTGTACTGTTGGCTGAGTTCAAAAGACAACGTTGCTTTTCTGATGCATACAGTTTGTATTATGTGATTATAGACCATTTCTATCTCCAGTGACCAGATATATTAGTATCTTTGGATAAGGGATCTATGCCTCCTTCCTCTTTTAATCTCAAAATTGTTACTGATGTCCTCAGTTCATAAAACAGAATTTTCTTCTGTTCTAATTCAGTTTCTTGGAAATTGGTCACGTTGTCTTCCTAATGCCCCTATCAAGTCAACACTGTTTGTCAATTTTAAGATTTTTTTTTTTTTTTAATTTAACTCTTTATAACCCACATTGCTGTTATTCACTTCTGGGGCACTAAGGCCATGATGACCAGGTGGTCTGGTAGTGGTGGTGGTGTTTCGTGGAGTCGGTTCCAAATCATAGCAACCCCGCATAGGGTTTCCAAAGCTGTAACTCTTTATGAGAGCAGAAAGTCTCATCTTTCTTCCATGGAACCACTAGTAGTTTTGAACTGCTGACCTTGAGATTAGCAGCCCAACATGTAACCACTATGCTATCAGAGTTCCTTATGTTATAGGAATATTAAAATATGCATGTTGCTGTTGTTAAGTGCCATTGAGTCAGAGCCAGTTCTGACTCACAGTGACCCTGTAGAGGGTTTCTGAGGCTCTAAATCTTTGTGGGACAAGAAAGCTTCATCTTTCTCCCAAACAGTGGCTGATTGGTTCGAACCACCAACCTTGTGGTTCACAGTCCAGTGCTTATCCTACAGGTGCACTTCACTCCCCCAGACAGGCACAGAAGAGGACAAATTACTATACCACTGGGACACAGAATAATACTATATATATACTAAAATGTACTAGACGTTTCAGTTCACTGGCACCTAACAACAACATTAAGTTTTGTAGTCTGGTGGTACAGAAGACAGGCTCTGGAGGAAGACTGGGTTCAAATCCAACTCTGACACTCACTAGCTTGTTGTTGTTGTTGTTGTTGTTGTTGTTGTTGTTGTTGTTAGGTGCCATCGAGTCAGTACTGACTCATAGCAGAACGAAACACTGCCCGATCCTGGGCCGACCTCACTATTGTTGCCACGCTTGAGTCCATCAATGTTGCCACTTGGCCAATCCATCTCATTGGGGGTCTTCCTCTTTTTTTCTGACCCTCCACCTTACCAAACATGATATCCTTCTCTAGAGACTGCTCCCTCCTGACAATATGCCCAAAGTATAAGAGACGAAGTTTGGCCATCTTTGTCTCCAAGGAGCACTCTGGCTGCACTTTTCTTCCAAAACGGATCTATTGGTTCTTTTGGAAGCCCATGGCACTTTCAATATTCATTACTTTCAATATTCACAATATTCACTCACTAGCTTAGGTCACCATTAATACTTTCTGCCTTCATCTTTAGCTCTGTTTCTTGTTGTTGGGTGCTTTCCAGAGGGTTCTGACACAAATATATAACGGAGCAAAATATTGCCCATTAAGTCCTGCATTATCTACACAATTGTTGACATGTTTGAGACCATTGTTGCTGCCACTGTGTCAATCCATCTCATTGGGTATCTTCCTCATTTTCGCTGATCTTCCACTTTACCAAGCATGATGTCCTTTTCCAGGGACTGGTCACTTCTGACAATATGCACAAAGAACAAGAGATGAAGTCTTGCCATCCTTACTTCTAAGGAGCACTCTGCCTGCACTTCTTCCAACACAGATTTATTTATCCTTCTGGAATTTGATGGCACTTTCAGTATTCTTCACCAGCATCATAATTCAAATGCATCAACTCTTCTATGATCTTCCTTATTCACTGCCCAACTTTCACATGTATACAGGCAAATGAAAATACCATGGTTAGGGTTAGGTGTGCCTTAGACATCAAACTTTGCTTCTATATACGTTGAGGTATCTTATAGCAGATTTGCTTAATGCAAGTCATCATTTGATGTCTTGACTCCTGCTTCCATGAGTATTGATTATGGATCCAAACAAAATGAAGTTTTTAGCAACTTCAATCTTTTATCCATTTATCGTAATGTCATTTATTGGCCTAGTTGTGAATATTTTTGTTTTCCTTACATTGAGATGCAACCCATACAAAAGGCTGAGCTCTTGTACTGCATCAATAAATACTTTGAGTCCTCTTCACTTTCAGCAAGCAAGGTTGTATCATCTGCATATCATAGGTTGCTAATAAGTCTTTCCTCCGATCTTGATGCCATGTTCTTCTTCACATAATCCAGCTTCTTGGTATTTGCTCCGCATACAAACAAGGAACTATGGTAGCGTAGTGGTTACAAATCAAAAGTACCAGTGGTTCCACGGGAGAAAGATGAGGCTTTCTGCTCCTGTAAAGATTTACAGCCTTGGAAACCCTATGCAGGGTCGCTATGAGTCGGAACTGACTCCACAGCATATAACCACCACCACCACAAACAGAATTATGTATAGTAAAAAGGTACAATACTAGTGCACACTTTTCCTGACTTAACACCATTCAGTATTCCTTTGTTCTATTCTAATGACTAACTCTGGTCTTTGTACAGGTTCTTCAAAAGCACAATTAAGTGTTCTGGAATACTCATTCTTCACAATGTTACCCATAGTTTGTTATGATCCAAAAAGTCTAATGTCTTTGCACAGTCAATAAAGCACAAGTAAACATCTTTACCTCTCTAAAAGGTGAACACCGCTGTATAGTGAAAATAGCATACTAGAACTGTTAAGTGAAAAGTTGTAGGTTTACATCTACCTTGAGAGAGTTTCCACCACTCGTCTGTCAGTATGTCGTACTGAGGTGGCTTGTGAGTTGCTGTGATTCTGGAAGCTATGCCACCAGTATTTTAAATACCAGCAGGGTCACCCAAAATGGACAGGTTTCAGATGAGCATCCAGAAGACAAAGACAGACTATGAAGAAGTAGTGATGAACTACTTCTGAAAATTTAGTCACTGAAAACCTTAAGAATAGCAGAGAAACACTGCCAGATATAGTGCCAGAAAATGAGCCCCTCAGGTTGGAAGGCACTCAGAATGAGACTGGGGAAGAGCTGCCACCTCAAAGTAGAGTTGACTGTGATGACGGGAATGGAGTAAAACCTGTGGGAGAAAAGTCCATGAGACCTTCATTTGCGGATAAGGCACAGCTCAAAATGAAGAGAAACAGCTGTAA
>NW_006408727.1:3125346-3137298 GCF_000296735.1 Chrysochloris asiatica
TATTAACAACCTGCGATATGCAGATGATACAATATGGCTTGCTGAAAAAAAAAGAAGACTTAAAATACTTACTGACGAAGGTCAAAGACCACAGCCTTCGGTATGGATTGCATCTCACGGTAAAGAAAACAAAAATCCTCACCATTGAACCAATAAACAACATTCTTATCAACAGAGAAGACTGAAATTGTCAAGGACTTCATTCTTCTTGGATCAACCACCAACACTCATGGAAGCAGAAGTCAAGAAATCAAATGACGTATTGCATTAGGCAAATGTGCTGCATAAGACCTTTTTAAAGTGTTGAAAAGCAAAGATGTCAGCTTGAGGACTAAGGTGCACCTGACCGAAGTCATGGTATTTTCAATAGCCTCATATGCATGCAAAAACTCGACATTGAATAAGGAAGACTGTAGAAGAATTGATGCTTTGAAGTTATGGTGTTGGAGGAGAATATTGAAAGTTCCATGGGCTGCCGAAAGAACCAACATATCTGTGTTGGAAGAAGTGCAGCCAGAGTGCTCCTTGGAGGCCAGGATGGCCAAACTTCATCTCTCATACTTTGGACATATTATCAGGAGGAACCAGTCTCTGGAGAAGGATATCATGTTTGGTAAGGTGGGGGTCAGAGAAATAGACGAAGACCCCCAGCAAGATGGATTGGCAAAATTGCAGCATTAATAGGCTCAAGAGTGGTAACAATTGTGAGGTTGGCCCAGGACTGGTAGTGTTTCATTTCTGTTGTGCTTAGGGTCGCTATGAGGTGGTACTGACTCGATTGCACTTAACAACAACAACAAAAGGGGAAAAAAAAAAAAAAAACAACCTTCTCCCTTTTCGTAGAGTCAACTCTGGCTCAGAGCAACCATAGAGGACACAGGAGAACTGCTTCATGGGTTTTCAGGGCTGTAAAAAGCTTTCTGGGAGCTAACTGCCTCATCTTAGACATGTGGAACAACTGGTAGCTGTGAATCACTGAGCGTACGGCTAACACAGCCCAAGACATAACGCACTGTGCCACCAGGTCTCCTGGACACGTTAATTCATCAAAACAGATTTTACCTTTCTTCTTACAATCAGGAGTCCATCCCCTCAGTAGGGGTTCTAGTTCGCCCAGCCTCCTAGGATGAAAGCCCTGACAATCTCTTTCTGAAAATTAGTCACTGATAACCCTAGGTTGAAATCCACAGTTCTGCTCTGACTCACACTGGAATACCATGAGTTCAAATCAACTTGAAAGCAACCAATTGTTTTGTTTTGTTTTTCTTGTAACAAAGACAAAGTGTATTTTCTTATTGTTTGTATAAAGTGAAACGGTTGAAAACTTGCAGGCTTGTTTTACTAACAGAAATTTAGTTGTATTCATCTTCCTCATTCAAAAATGCCTTATGTCGTACAAAAAGTTGCAGCAAAATTAATTAAGTTGTATCTCACTAAGGCCTATCAGCACCAGACCCTAGCAGATGTGAACAGGAAATGAAAGTAGAACTCCAATCAGCCCAACACTACTTGATATTTCAGAAAACAGCTGGGGACAGAAGAATGGATGTAACCAAAACAAGCTTTATCTATGATTCCCCTTTTAATCTAAATGCTTTTTTTCAGTAAATATAATCCAGAAATAGAAAGACATATAATATGGGAGACTGTGGGGGCTGTGCAAAAAACAGAAAGGATATTATCATATGTGCTCTTCATACATGCTTTATCAGCATACAGATGTTTTTTTCCTGACAACCCAAATATATTCACTATAGAAAATTTAGACAATACATATTAACATTAAGATAAAAACAGATATCAACTATAATTCCATTACCCAAACAAAAGTATTATTAACATTTGATTCTTCCTCCATAAATAAAATATTTTTTGTGCACAGGTTAGAGACCTGGTGTGGCACTATGTGCTAATGCACTGGACTGCAAAGTTGGTGTGATCTGCAAAGTCAGAGGTTTGTGCTCACTTGTCACTCCTTGGAAACCCTGGTTCATAGGTTGATTTTTTATTTAACAAATGAGTATCTTTACATGTTTATTTCAAAAAATCACAGGAGAAAGATGAGACTTGTTGCTCAGAAATCCTATACAGGATGACTGTGAGTCATGGGAACAGATTCGATAACAACAATTCAACAATATATTTTATGCATTCAAGAAAATACAGTATTCAGTCTTGCTTTTTTTCTCAATATATTTCCAGCATCTTTCCACATTATTACGTTTTTTTAAAAAAGCTTTGGTAACTAAATGTTACCTATACAGATGTGGTGGTGGTGGTCGTGGTGGTTATGTGCCGTGGAGTTGGTTCTGACACATAGCAACCCTGCATAGGGTTTCCAAGGCTGTAAACCTTTACGGGAGCAGAAAGTCTCATCTTTCTCCCGTGGAACAGCTATTAGTTTTGAACTGCTGACCTTGAGGTTAGCAGTCTGACTCGTAACCACTATGCTACCAGAGCTCCTGTACACAGATATATAGTGTATCAATTCATTTAAATATTTTGCTATAAGAGACTTTATTTTGTTTACCACTTTTTAAAATCATATTACAAACAATGTAATGAACAAATTTGTTTATAACTCTTCATATGGAATTAAGATGATTTTCTTGAAACATACTTCTAGACTCAGGATTACTGGGTTGAAGGGTATAAATACTTCCAGGTTTTAATACATATGACTGCCTTGAAGGAGTCCTGGCGTGGCGCTGTGGGTTAATGCTCTGGACTGCAAAGTTGGTTTGAACTACAAGGTCGGCGGTTCAAGCTCATCAGCCACTTTTTGCAAACCCTATACAGGGTTGCTATGGGTCAGAACCAACTCAACAGTACTTAATAACAACAACATTGCCTTGAATAGTTCTATTAATGTATCCTTCATCAAGCAGCATAAAATAAGATTTCACTAAGGCTGTCACTTCTTGATACAACTAGTATCGCTATTCATTCTTAGTCTACAAAGTAATGGAAATTATTGGTGATGTAAACACTTAAAGGCTCTATTACTAACCAAAGAGTAAGTAGTTCGAAGCTACCCAGAGGCACCTCAAAGGACAGGCCCAGAAATTTGCTGCCAATAAGTCACAGCCTTGAGAACCCCATGGGGAACAGTTCTATTCTGAAACAAAGGGGGTCTCTCCTTGAGTCAGGATTGACGTTATCAACAACCAGCAACTGCAATAGCTCAGATGGCCCCTGGGTGGCACAGGCGGTTTGCGTTGAACTGTTAACCTAAAAGTTGGTGGTTCAAACTCACATACTGTCAATGGAAGAAAAATCCTGCTGATCTGCTTCTGCAAAGATCACAGGCAAGAAACACTGTGAAACCATTCTGCTCTGTAATCACAGTGAACTTGGAGGCCATGTTTTGTGTTTGTTTACTTTCTTGTAGCTAAAATGGTATCTAAAAAAAATAAAATAAAATCCCTTTAAGATAACTGTTTTTGTTGTTAAAGAGGTGTCAAGTTGGTTCCCACTCATAGTGATTCCATGTAAGGTTTCCCGAGGAGAGGCTGGTGGATTTGTACCACCGACCTTGCAGTGACCAGTACAGTGTTTCTCCTACAATGCCACACCAGGGTTCTTTTAGTAAGGAGACAATAATATCTTTATATAATCACACTCAAAATTATTTATTACTTAGACGTAATAAGAAAAGCAGCTCAGGTGCCATAACTACTGACCACGAATGGTGATACATTCCTTGAGTTGATATACATTTCTTCCAAGCCCTGATAATCTATCAAATGTATCTTAACAAGTGCAATTTGCTTTCAGAATCCCAAAATGACCTTACTTGGAGCTATATCTTTTATTTTGCTTATTAAAAAAGACTACTTTCAACTAGATTAAACAGTAAAGAAAAACATTTACAAATGTAACAAAATCTCGACTATGTGGGCAATTTTAACTCCTCACCCTGGGGTCCTGGTGTGGCACTGTAAGATAAACACTGGACTGCTGCTAACTTCAAGGTCACTCCTCGAAAACCCTATGCAGGGTTGCTATGAGTTGGAACTGACTCAATTACACTTAACAACAATTTAAAAAATCATTGTAGTTGTCTAACAGATGAATATTCTTTTTTGCTATTATAAATTATAATCAAATCCTGAGCATTCCCTTCATTTTACTGATAATATAAAAATAAATAATATTCTATTCTATTTCTATTTAATCATTAGGTACTTGCATTGAAAAAATACAGTTCTTGCTACCTCAAGGCCAAAAAGGCCAAAGACTCCAGACTTCCTGTTATAGACTGTTTTTTATTGTTATTGTTAAGTGCTGTTGAGTCCGTTCTGACTCATGCCAAGCCCCTGTAAAAGGCTTCCAAGAAGCGGCTAGTGGGTTTGAACTGCTGACCTTGTGGTTAGCACTTCGGTACTTATTCTACAGTGCTACACCAGGACTCCATAGACTATTTAGATTCTCCAATTCATACAATTTAACAAATGTTAAGTTAGCAGCTACAGCGTTATGTTTTAAACTTCCTAAAACTTTTTGGATGATGGGAATTTTTCTTTAGTAGGGATAGCATTATCTCTTTTGAAAAAAAGGAGGGGGGAAAAACACAACTATATCAATGTACATAAGTAATCTGAATTTGTAATGGGGCTAGAACAAGTCTGGAAGGAGAAATTCCTAGTCCCTGAAGTGGACTGGAATGATGGTTCACTTTGGGATACTGAATGAGTTAACGCTGTTACAATAATCATGTGCTATATTTGTGATTTTAACAAGCCAACAAAGATATTTTATGATGCTACTCTTCACAGAAATGCGACCTAGCTCAATTTAAAGTGTAATTACTCCTTTAGAGTTGCTTTTCTAATACAATAATATTATTGGTGGGTAAAGAGCCCCTAACCTTGTTGGCCCATCTTTCAGGTTTAGCTAGGGTCAGACTGTATTCTGAGACAATACAACAGCTCTTCTCTTTACAAAAAATTAGGTTGAAAAGAACCAAGAAGCAACTTTGATTTTATTTTGATCACATTCTAAACACCCAAACTAATCTGCTCACCTGCCTTTATGAATGAGTCGCTTTCAAAAAGAACCAAGTCATCAATAAGGTCTTCTAAACTGGAAAGCTTCACTAACCAACCAGACATCTGTCCACCTTACATAGTCAACTATACGTTTTATAATGTAAGATAATGGGGTTCTCCAAACAGCAACTTTTAAGGTGTTCAAAGTCAGTGTTTTCCAGGAAGACGGTGGATTGCACTGAAGCACTCCTTTAAAAACTATTTCTGAATAAGCTCCAACACAAACATCCTTATCTTCTTGCTTATAATCAACTGAGCTACATTTTCAACCTTTTTCTTCATCACCTTTAGGGGCGTGGAGGCCAAACTGCTGTAACTGCACGATTCCACAACTCGATGACAAAGGGGTTTTTATGTGTCTGTGTACAATTTACCTTTTTATAAATGCCAGCATTCAGAACACATAATTGCCCTTCAAAAACAGACTAAAGTTGGTGTGATTTTGGAGGCTTCCCTCTCCCTTTATTTTTTTCCCCCAAGTTCAACAACAGCCCTGAAGTCAAGTTTGGAGCCCTTCCATCACATGTCTAGCTTACACGGAATCTGAACACGATTATGCAGAGAGAGAGGGTGACCGGGTGGATGAGGAAACAGAAAGCAGAGAAATAGTCAATGGGGTCCAGTCTTTCACTCTTACCAATTCCTTGCTCGGCGTACATCACAGCATGGTGATCACAAATTCCAAGATGTAAGAAAGAACCAAACACAGATCTGAAGGGAGGAGGCAGTCTATGCTTTTAGGCCAGCCATTTGCCTTTGAGAGGGGAACAAATTCTTCTCTCAGCTTCCAAACTCAGGAGCCCGAGCTCAGGAAGAGCCTGTGACCTCCTGCAGCCCTCTCTTCCAGGGCTCCTCAGCCCGCTCCGAGCAGCCGGAGGTTCCACCAACAGCCAATCACTCGTTCCGCTTCCCGTGACGTTAAAAGGAGGCGGGGCCTGGCTCCCCGGCTCTAGCTGAGTCAGTCTGCGCAGAGCAGATGCCCCAGTGGCCTGGAACTTCAATTTCATGCCTAATACGTTATACAGTACAGATACCTTGCGATGGAGGATTTGAGTCATTCCATACTGGCTGCAATTTTGTATAGCCATTCACTCATCAACCTAGACTTTTAATACCTGACAATTGAAAGAAGTGATCAAATCTAAAAATCAAAAATGTAATGTTAATTATTTTATAACTAGGAAAGAAATTTAAAACAAAGGTCACAGTTCTGATTTGGTCTTTTACTCATTCCTTATCTTTCTTTTCTCTGACTTTGTGTGGCTTTGTTCAGATAGCTACCACGCACGGTCTGCTAGCTTTAAATCCACACTCCAAAAACAAAACAACAGCAAAAAAACAACTTTAACTTTTACTCCTAAATAAATTTCAACAACCTGTCTAATCTTTCCAAACTTCTGAATGATAAAGGGAAGGGCTATTTGGAGAAGGCAGCAGTCACTGTGGCAAGAACTCCGAACTAACCTGGAAATAACTGGCTCAGTTTTATTTCCTATCTACTGAGTGGTTACAAGTTGGGCTACTAACCTTAAGGTCACAGTTCAAAGCTACCAGCCATTCTGCGGGAGAAAGATGAGGCTTTCTGCTCTCTTAAATATTTACAGACTCGCAAACCCAGTACAGAACAGGGTCACTATGAGTCAGAACCAACTCCATGACACATAACCACCACCATCAACCACCACTGAGATAAAAATAAAGGGTAGGCTATCTTTATCTCCCCTTTTCTCAAATGTTTTTCAAATGTGTAAGAGAAAATGCTTCCGCCTACATAAAGAGCTCATCAGGGCAGACTGATGAAGCTGTTTCAGAGACTTGACTCTTGGAGACCACACTGGAGAGGCCCAACAAGCTCTGGCACCACTCAGAAGGTGCCTCTCCCACATGGGGAGAAACAGGTTCTGGGTGTGGCTTCCCCCTTGCACTACCAGAGAAATCTCTCTGCAGGCAAGGACAGATCTCTAGAGTTTAGTCAACTCTGGGAAGAAACCCAGAACAGACTGCCAATTATATGGTCTTGAAATTCCTGTCAGTACTAGCACTCTTTACAGTCATGTGACTGTCCCCAACTTAAGTGAAACAACTTTCTCATCTGAAAACCAGCCTTCTTGAGGTGACTTTAAACTTTCAAGGGACCTCCCTGAGTAACCCTAACCAGCACTGCTATTGTAACATCAGTCGAGGGCCTTACTTGTTCTTGTTAGATGCCATCGAGTCAGTTCTGATTCATAGCAACTTGATGCACAACAGAACAAAACACTGCTCCACGCTCAGTACTGCACCACGCTCATAATTGTTGTTGCAAGTGAACCCACTGCTGATGCCACAGTGTGACTCCATCTAATTGGGAGTCTTCCTTCCTCTTTTTCACTGACCCTCCACTTTACCAAGAATGACGTCCTTCTCCAGGAACTGGTCCCTCCTGATAATATGTGTGAAGTATGACATAATATGTCTGAAGGAGCAGTCTGGCTATACTTCTTCTAACACAGATGTGTCTGTTCTTCTGGCAATCCATGGTGACGGCACATACCAGGGCAATTCCCAGAACTGATGTTGTAACCTCAGTAGAGGGCCTTACTAGGAAGACTCATACCAGGGCAATTCAGGGTCTGAGCTGGCACTCTCAGACTGTTTGGATTGTTGAAATCAGTAGTTCTAATTCATTCTGTATCAGTCACCAGGGGAGCTTGATGCCAGGGCCCAAACAAACAAATTAAACCAGAATCTCTGGAGAGTGAGGTTCTAGCATTTTTTTCTTCTGCTCGCTTTCTCTCCTTTTATTTTTATGTTTTTAGCTCTACAGGTAATTTTAAGGAACTTGGGTAGCCTTAGTGGATTATGAATTGGGTTGCTAACTGCAAGGCCAACTGCTTGAATCTACCAACTGCTCCACAGAGGAAAGATGAGGCTTTCTGCTCCCATAAAGATTTACAACCATGGAAACCCTCTATAGGGTCGCTATGAGTGGGAACTCACACAACCACCACCATGCAGCAAGGGTTGAAATCACTGGGTAAGATCTAGATTTTTTTGTTGTGGAGGCAAATTATAGTTGCATGGAAATGAGGGACAGGGGATGTAATTGCAGCACAATGTGAAACATTTTTGTAAAACAATAAAAGTTAGTGTCTTACTAGAGCAGAGAGTAAAGCGTCCAGCTGATATGAAGTGAGGAGAGATGCACAAGAACACGCATACTTACAGATAGTACCCACTTGACCTGGCTTCAAAGGCTGGATGATCAGAACTCAGCTAGAGGAAGAAAGAAGAGGGAAAAAAGAGAAATCCAATACAATTTGATGAACTTGGCCTATACTTATGGATGTAGTAGCTCAAAAGAGGGAATGAATCTTTACAGCGAGGATCATTCCCACCCCCTCAGTACACAGGGTTGACAGGGATGGGCACTTAGACATTGCCTACCCAAATGGGCGGGGGGAGGTCTACAAAGGCAGGAAGTGACTGGCTTAAAATTTCAAGAGGGAGACTAGTTCCAGAGGGTGCAAGGAAAGGAAAATCTACTGAATGATTTCCAACCTGTCTGGACAGGGCTGGTGAAAGGAGATGGGGATAAGACTCTCTTGTGGTTCCACAGTAAATAATTGTTATCAGGACTGATTGTGAGTGTTGCAAATGTAAAGGTAGACATTTTGTAACAAAAGGAGGGGAGTGGTTGATTTTGCAGCCCAGGAGCAGAGGACCATGGGACCATCAAGGGAGCAGAGCTGGAGTGTGAGACAATATCCAGAGAAGCAGTGACACCAGAGATGGAGGCAGAGACAATGACATAGAGAGATGCAGCGGCTGGTGACTCTGCACTCAGGGAGCGAGAGGAGCTGTGTGCTGATGGCCAGGGTAGAGGCTTGTGGGGTGTTCACTTTGGTTGTTTGATGATGCATGGAGGGGATTGTAATCATTGCAATGAAACAAAATATGATAGGATGAACGTAAAGCTGATGTTCTCCCATGTAAACTACCACTCAATTCACACACAAAAAAGTTAGCGTCTTAGAGGAACATTTATGTTATATGTAAGTGACAAAAATGCAAGCAGCCAAATAACATGAAATACTTTTGTAAAACTACAATTTCTCTAGATACATGAATATTATTGCTGGCAGCCATTGAGTTTACCCCTGACTATGTCGAGCCTATGTAGTAAAGAGTAGAACTGCTCTATGGAGTTTTATTGGCTGTCATCTTTATGCAGGACTCCTGCTGTGGTGCTGTAGGATAAGCACTGACTGTTAGCTACAAGGTTGGCGCTTCAAACCCACTAGCCGCTCCTCAAAAACCCTATACAGGGTCGCTAGGGTCACTCTGAGTGGAAACGAACTCTACAACACTTAACATCAACAATCTTTATGCAAACAGTTTGACAGGCCTTGTCTTCTACCAAGCAGCTGGTAAACTTTTGGATTATCAGCTAATTGCAAATGACTCGTGCCACTCAGCTTCCTTATATATTTGTGTATAAAATATAGAAAATATGTGGCAGGATGCACGTTCAAATTGTTTGCTCATTGTGGGAAGGATGGAAGACTGTGGAGAGATTAATAACTTCCTATTTATTTGACTGAATCAAGGGAACATGTATCACTTCTTAATTTACATAAATTGAATCAAGTTTTTAAATTCATACTTTCAAATGTCACTGTAAATGACCACTATTAAGATAAGTTTGTTTTTGCACATGCTTCTCTAGTATCCAACTTCCAGTTTGTAAAAAAAATATATATTTTATTGACATTACCTGCTGAAGTGTATATTCATCTATACAATAATTTCAAATTTTAAAATATATATCACTTCATGTAATTTCAGAAATATATTCAATTTGCATGTGCTTACGAAGTTTAAAAAATAATATTCAAAGCATATAAGATAGATGTGAGAGAATTGTGTGTTTGGCATCTGGAAAATTATTTGGACTCCCAATACTAATAACCTCATAATTAATTACTAGGGAGAAACATATGGCATAGTACACAAGTCTAGGTTTGACCTATCATTAAATCTCAACTTTGCAAATTGTTAGGTATCTGACCTTGAGTTACATCTCTAAACCCCACATGAATATGGATCCAATGGTGAGTTATGTGGCAGCAATGTTTATTATTGCATAAAGGATATACCAGTACCAACTGCCATCTCAGTGACCCCAGGCATGTCAGAGTAGAGCTGTGCATAATTGGATTTTCAATGGCTAATTTTTCAGAAGTTGATTTCTAAGCCTTTCTTCTGAGATGCCTCTGGGTGGACTAAACGGTCAACCTTTCCGTTAACAACTAAGTACATTAAACACTGTTTCTACTCTGCTGGGTCTGGGTAAGAGAAGATGGGAGAAGATACTGATAGGATGACATCATTCAGCTATGGATGTTAGCACAGTCCATTGCCATTGTAAAAACTTGAAACTCTAACGTGGGTATAAAATGAACCATCTCAGAAGCAGGAAGGGGATCTCAAAGAAGAAGAGCCAGGAATGAACTGCAACATTTGGACCCCAAGATTCCTGAGCACTGAACCTCCTGAATACAGGAACAGAAAGCATGACACAGAGGGGTGGCAAAGGAGCAGCAGCATCCAAGCCAAAGGCCACAGCATGAGACAGAGCAGTGAGCTTCCCAGCTAACAGAGCAAGCAAAACGACTTTGTGCAGGAGGCTTGCTGGTAGAGTGGGGTGTTTCCAGGCACTAAGTGGGGGATCTGGGTTTGCTGACCCACAGAGCTAGAGCCGAGTGCCTTCAGACTGAAGCTTATAGTGCAATGGTGTTTCCCATGGACATTTATCAGCAACCCTGAAAGAGATCTATACCATTGGCTAGACAGAGAAAGGCTTATCTATGGGGACTGCTGAGGAGAAGCTGTCCTGACTGGAAGAACTGGGCCCTGCACATTTCTGATCCTGAATGTAACCTGTTAATGTCCCTAATACACTCCATACCCCTGAGTATGGAGTCTGAGTTCTGTGTGGCCATGCAATAGAGTACTGAAACTGTGAGCAACATTGTCCATACTGACACTCAAGTTATCCAATCTGTATTCATTTTAGGAGAGTGAGGTTTTCTTTAATTGATTTTGCAATATCAGGCGCCCAACCCAGTAGACATGGGCAGGCATGCTACATGGCCAGCCTGCAAATAGTTTTAGTCCCCTGTTATGAAGAAACCCCTCCTTCAGTTTCAGTTCCCCATTCACAAACCAGCACCTCCTGTTTTTCATCAACCCAGAGAAGCCAAAATGGCTCACCCATGGTCTTAATGACTATATTCTTATTTAAAGTTCCTAGTTCTAGAACAAATTTCTTTCCTTCCTTCTTTCAATTCATCGTGCTTACATATCCCTGGATGTAAATCAACAGTCTGTCTGCCTGGTCTAGCAATCTCATTAATTCCTGAAGATAGACCATGCCCACACAAGTTATTTCTCACAAACCCAATAGAGAAGCAGAGACTATAAGGGAAGAGATGTTGGTGCCATCTTTTTGCAGTGACAGTTATCAATCCATTAGGGACTTGAGTGGCAGCTAGTAACTGAAAGGTTGGCAGGTGAAACTCATCCAGCAGCACCATGGGAGAATGGCTTGTAGATTTGCTTCCAAAAGATTGTCTTGTTCTTACATGCTGTTGAATGGATTCCAACTCATAGTGAGCCTGTATAGGGTTTCCAAGGAGAGACTGGTGAATTTGAACCACTGACCTATGGTTCAATCCAACCTTGAGATCGAGAGCTTATCATTTATCCTGTGGTTTGCTGAGCAAATAATCCCAGAAGCTGGGTTCTATGAAGAGAAACATGGCACCAGGATTGGAGGACGACTCATTAACAACCTGCGATATGCAGATGATACAACCTTGCTTGCTGAAAGTGAAGAGGACTTAAAACATTTACTGAT
>NW_006408727.1:3139033-3144597 GCF_000296735.1 Chrysochloris asiatica
TCAGAAGTTCGAAACTACCAGCTGTTCCGTGGGAGAAAGATGAGGGTTTCTGCTCCGTAAAGATTTACAGCCTCAGAAAACCTGTACAGGGTCGCTATAAGTCGGAACTGACTCCACGACACATAACCACCCCCATATATATATAATTCACAAACTTGTTTTCCCTTTATACCCCTCCCTGTGTCCTCCCTTACCTTCAACCATGTTTTTTAAAAATCTGTACTTATTAGCATCGGTAAGTCAAACACAAGAGAGGACATCTCTCAGAGTCCATTTTTTGACTAACTTCTGATAAAAAACAAAACAAAACATCAACAACAAAAACTGAGAGTCAGATGCATCAATTAAACTTGCTCCTTTTAAATAAGCCTGCCATCATCACGTTAGTCTCTCTCTATTTTAATATTTAGTGAACACTCATGAAACACTTCTATGTTAGGCACAGTTCTAAACACTTGACATCTGCTATGTTAGCTAATCCTGTTGGTAGACCTATGAAGTTAGTCTTCATTTAAACATAAGAAAATAGAGACATGGGGATGTAAAGCAACTCTCATCCAAGATAGCACAGCTAGTAGATAAAAGTGTTGGGATATGAACCTGACCTGACATCCCACATTCTTAGTCCCATCATTCTAATGGATTAGAAAGGTGATATTTCTTGAGGAAGGGTAAGACACATACAACTATAACTGCTTTACTGAGAGCAAGAATTCTATACTTTTTAAAAAACAGTAAGAATACATGCATTATTATTCTTAATTATAAACTTAGATTTTACATTTGTTGTTGTTGTTAAATACCGTGGAGTCGGTTCCAACTCATATTGATCCTGCAGATTTTACCTACATGTGTATTTTTTTTTTTTTTCATTATAAACTACAATCCCTTCCTTTTCTATCAGCTCAGTTACTGTGTTCCACCTGAAAACACACTGGCTTTTACTCTTGTAACAACCCTTGATATGTAAAGATTACACTGAACATAGAAAGTGAAGCTCCAAACGGGTGGAGCTACAAGCTGGCCCCAGAGTTCTATATTAAGTCTGTTGACACCTTGATCTTTTTTTATACTGTGACCAAAATCATTGATATTAGAAGAGTAGCAGAATTCCTCACATGAATAAATGGCCATTTGGTCTCAAAAACATAGTTCATCAGTCTCTGACATTAGACAAAAGTAGGTTCTAGAGCTCTTATCTGAATAGACGCAGTCAAGGCAAAGAAGTCCACATTGCTCTGGATAGTATTTATTCCTCTGCTGGCCAGAGAAGGAAGCCCTGGGAAAGTGTGAGAAAATGTAACACGTCTACTTAGACAGAGAATTGGACCCAGCGTCTAAGGAATGGTATACAAATTTGAATCAGAGAGCACAAAGAACAATGACAAATTTCTTGAACAAATATGGCCAAAAGACTTCAAAATCCTACTCACTGCCTTCGAGTCAATTCTGACTCATAGGAACCCTACTGGATGAGTAGAACTGCTACTTAGAGTGCTTGAGGCTTTAAATCTTTATGGGAGCAGACTGTCTCATCTTCCTCCAGCTGAGAGACTGATGGGTTTGAACTGCTGATCTTGTGGTTGGTAGCTCACCCAATGTTTACCCCACAGTACCTCCAAGGCTCCTGGATTTTAAGAAAGTGATGTTTAATATTGACTTTTAAGCTGTTTCTGCTTTTGGGCTGTGAAACAGTACTTATAAATCCGAGGACTCGAATATCAGGTTATAGCTTCATTACAAGATGAAGCTCTCTCAGTCTCTGGGGAGGCTGCATGAGATCCTGGTGACTTGAGTTCATCACAGACAAGACACCCATGGACCTTAGGATGGAGTCTGTGTTTCAGTTTCCCAAAGAGTCAGCAAGTAGCAATGAAGGAATGTTTTGGGGAACTGGTGGGGAGGCTGGGCAGGAGCTGCTGGTAAGCACAGCTCCAAGCCAGGTCCCAATCCTCTAGTTTCATGAAATCAGGAAGCTTCAAAAAGTTTGTGCAAAAGATAGTGGAACATTTCCATGAACTTTTTGAAAACCCTTCCTATATTTGATAACCAGTAACAAATTGCCTCAAACACATGTCATGGCTGGACAATGAATAAGGAAAATGAGAGAAGAACTGATGAATATGAATTATGGTACTGGTAAAGAACACTAAAATTACCTTGACTTGCCAGAAGAACAAATCTGTCTTGGAAGAAGTACATATGGAACGCTCCTTAGAAGCAAGGGTGGCCAGATTTTGTCTCATGTACTTTGGACATGTTATTAGAAGAGACCAGTCCCTGGAGAAGGACATTATGCTTGGTAAAGTAGAGGGTCAGAAAAAAACAAGAAACCCCTCAGTGAGATGAACTGACATCGTTGCTGTAGCAATGGTCTCAAACATGATGATATGGGACCAGGCAATGTGTTGGTCTGTTACGCACAGGTTACTATGTTGTTGCTAAGTGCTGTTGAGCCAGCACTAACTCATAGCAACTCTGTATAGGGTTTCTGAGGAGTGGCTGGAGATTTGAACCACTGGACTTGAGGTTAGCAGTCCAGTGCTTATTACCCCACCAGGACACCAGGGATGCTATGAGTCAGAACAAACTCAATGACATCCAATAACAACAATAACCAGTTGCCATTGAGTTGATTCTCATTCACAGCAACCTCATCTGTGTCAAAACAGGAATGTGCTCCACAGTGCTTTCAACGAAGGCCTGGAGTGGTGCTGTAGGATAAGCACTGAACTGCTAACCCCAAGGTTAGAGGTTCAAACTCACCAGCCACTCCTGAGAAACCCTATACAGAGTCACTATGAATCAGAACCATCTCAACAACACATAACAGCAACAAATTTTTAAAAGTAGATCGCCAGGTCTTTGAATTAAAATATCCCACCATTCAGTTAGCAGTCTAGGCCATTACCTGTTTGTACCACCCAGGGGCACCTCATATTTTGTATCTCTCTCTGTTTGCAGCTGGCATGACCTTTGAATGGAATCAAAGGTAGTCTTGAGAGTGCTACTAGCATTATGCTCTGAAAATTACAAGCTTGACATGAAAACCCTGAATTGGGTTCAAATTCCACTCACATTAGCTCATGAAATCTCAATATTACATTACTATGAAATATGAGGCAGAACCATATGAAACTGTTAATATTCAACCATTTTTAACCTATGAATATGGCAATATTATTTGATTCAAATAATAAAAGGAAGAACTGTTATACTCTTTAAACACAATTTTAATGGCTGCACATTCTAGAAAGGTTTTAAAAACTATAAGTTTATTTGCATATGTATGAACATTGTTTCTTTTTAAAGTTCTACTGTGAATTATGTGATAGTTTATATGGGAGAACATTAGTTTTACATTTATCTTATTGTATATCATTTCATTACCATGGTTACAATCCCCTCCATGCATCATCAACCAACCAAAGAGTATACCCTGCAAGCCTGCCCCACCCCCCACCCGGTTGTCAGCATACAGCTCCTCTCCCTCTCTGGGTCTAAAGTCCCCGGCCGCTCCATCTCTCCACGTCATCGTCTTTGCCTCCATCTCTGGTGTCACTGCTTCTCTGAGAAGGATCCTGCATTCCACTCTTCTCCATTGATGGTCCCAGGGACCTCCACTCCTAGACTGAAAAGTTAATCACTCCCCTCCTTGCTACAAAACATCTACCTTTACATTTCCAACCCTCACAATCACTCCTGATAACAATTATTCACTATTGTACCACAAGAGACCTATCCACATTTTCTTTCATCAGCCCTGCCTAGACAGATTGGATACTACTCAGTGGAGATTCTACCTTCCTCCATGCCCTCTGGATCTAGGTTCCATCTTGAAAGCTTGTAAGCCAGTCACTTCTTGCCTTTAAACCCCCCTCCCCCCAATTTTGGGTAGCCAATGTCCAGGTTGCCTATCCCTGTCTACTCTGTGTATAGAGGGGTTGGGAATGATCCTTGCCGTAAAGACGTGTTCCCTCTTTTGGGCTACTGCATCTATAGGTGTAGGTCAAGTACATCAAATTGTATCAGATTACTCTTTTTTTCCCCCTCTTTCTTCTTCTAGTTGACCTCTGATCATCCAGTCATTGAAAGGCAAGTGGGTATTATCTGCAAGTATGGGTGTTCTTGTGCACATTCCCTCTCTTCTTATCAGTTGGATGCTTCACTCTCCACTCTAGTCCTCTGTGGCTATGTTGCTGAATCAGGGCCCAAGAGTCCCCAGGTCTTGCAACACTGCTGGCCAACCAGGTCTCCACCCAGGTATACAGGAGTCTATAGAATGTCATAGGGCTTAGCTCGCAGCTTCATTGCTGTTTTTCCCTTACTTCCACTTATCGGTGACGAACATGGTCACCAATCAGAGCATGTATTCCCATTGAGTCTTAGTCTTGGAAGGGGATTTGCTCTGAGGGGACCCAACCACTTGCCTTGATGTCTACTGGGTAAGCAACTTGGTCGTTCTTATAGTAATCAGTCAGTCTGCCATTATTGTTTTGTATTTTTCCTGTCGGTTTTTCTTTCAAGAAGTATCTTCTGTTCTTCTAGCCACTCCAAGCTGGTCTGCTTGTCCTTTCAAGTGGAAGTTTCCCACCTCTGAAGGTTCTGGATGCTGTTCAGGATTCCACCTATGGTCTTATGTTTTGCAGAAGCTCCTCAGGAAACCTCCTTCACTGGGCACATTGTAGCCCCATTTTAGGTATGGCAATAAGTTATAGGCAGAAGATGGACTTATCAGCTTTCTATGGTGATATTTCTGGCTATTCCTTTCTCTCCCCCTCCAGTTTCTATTTTATAATAGTATGCCAGGGAAACCAAGATTCAAAAGACAGCCAAGCATCTTAACATTATTTAAATCAAATGAGAAAAAAATGCTCACAGAAGCAACTAAAGATTACAAGTTTAAAAAAAAATTTTTTTTAATATAGTAGTTTTAAATGCATTCAAAGTGTAATGTGTTTCCTAATACTTTCCATTTAAAAATGCACTATAATAGTTTTCATTAAAAAATGAAATACTGAGTACTTCTGGTCAAAGGCAAGGCTTAATGGAGACTAGGGTGGAGGTGCAGTGAATTTCACTGTCAGCAATACCACAGAATACCAGGCAAAGCAGATCCAGCACAGAGTTCCAAAACTCAGAAGCACAGAGATAGGAATATTTTGAAGATTTGAAGGTCTACATATTGTGTAACTTGAAGTTGAGGTAAAAAAATCGCATACTTTTAAATCTGCCAGGCTGGGCGTGGAGGCCCGGAGCCGACATATTGGGTGAGACCAAGTGACAAGACAAACAGAGGAGCAGAAACACCATGGAAAAATGCCGCAGGAACCTTGGAGCAAAGGTGGACTATGTCAGTTTTGCTATATTCTGATTTTCTTCTCTTTTTTCTTTTTTGGTGTCCAGGACCAGATGGCTTCACTGGTGAATTCTACCAAACATTTAGGGAAGCTGTCATGAATTCTACTCAAATTATTCCAGAAGATAGAGGAGGATGGAAAACTTCCTAATGCATTTTATGAAGCAAGCATAACCCTCATACCAAAACCAGGGAAGGATATCAC
>NW_006408727.1:3163412-3164080 GCF_000296735.1 Chrysochloris asiatica
CCACATGGGCTTTCTGAGTCTGTATATATTTATGGGAGTAGAAAGCCTCATCCTTCTCCTGTGGAACAGCTGGTAGTTTTGAACTGCTGACCTTGAGGTTCAGCAGCCCAACTCGTAACCACTATGCTACCAGAACTCCTTTGCCGAACTCCATAGAAATCAGTTAGTTTACTACCTTTGATTATTGTATTGTATCATGAGTCTCTAATTTCAACATGTAAAAAATGCTTAGAAGTTCTGTGCAAACTTTGATAAAAGTTTGTTATATCCATTAGCCTCTATCAATAGAGGGTCAGTGAAAAAGAAGAAGATACCCAAAGAGATGGATTGAGATAGTGGCAACAGCAATGACTGTAAAGATGGCGCAAGACTGGGCAGTGTTTCATTCTGTTGTGCACAGGGTCAGTATGAGTTAGCACTGCCTCGAAGGTACCTAACAACAATAACTATCAATAGAGTTTGGGAAAGCCAGGGATCAATGTCTGTGCCTAAGGGGGAGTATCCAGAGAAAAGATAAGAAACAGAGGACCAATATGACTAGCAAGAATGTTGGGATTTAAAATTCATGGAGAGCACAAATTCAGAGCAATAGGTGATCAGTTCCCATTTACCTACATAAGCAAGATGGAGTTCTGGTTGCTGTCGTTGAATTATAAGTGATAAAGGGA
>NW_006408727.1:3164903-3170637 GCF_000296735.1 Chrysochloris asiatica
GATGAGGTGAGGGGAGGGAGGGGAAGATAGAGCACAGGGTAGGGAATAGACACAGGATACCTTGGGTGCTGGGGAGGAGGAGGGGGGGATACACAAGAAGGGGAGAAGAATGGAAGAATAAGGCAGATGGGAGAACAGTTAGGCAGGTTTGCATGGGCTAAGTGGGACAGAGGTAAATAATGATGTATCCTCAACCTTGAAAAACAGGGCTCTGGGATACAGGAATTGAGGCATGGTTTGAATGGGTAAAAGAGGGGAAATAATGTTAAGATGTTTCACTGTCTTTTGAATCTTGGTTTCCCTTGCCTACCATTGTAAAATAGACACTTGAGGGGGAGACAAAGGAATAGCCAGAAATATCACAATAGAAAGCTTGTAAGTCTGTCTTCAGACTATAAATGATTGGAATACCTTAAAGGGGGCTAAAACTTGTCCAGTGAAAGAGGCCTCCTGCGGAGCCTTTGCATTGCATAAGATCATAGTTGGAATCAATGAACTCCATCCAGAATCTTCTGAGGTGGGAAATTTCCACTTGAAAGGGCAAGTAGACTAGACTGGAGCAGTTAGATAAACAGAAGATATTTCATTGAAGAAAGACAGGCAGGAAAAATCAAAACCAGTAATGGCAGTCTGACTGACTACTACAAGAACAAGCAAGTTGTTTTCCCAGGAGCCAGCAAGGCAAGTGGTCAGATCCCCTCAGAGCAAACCCCCTTCCAAGACTAAGACTCAAGGGGAATACACAAGTGGACATGTGTTCTGGCTGGTGACTACATTGGTCATCAGTAAGGGGAAGTTGGGGAAAAGCAGCAATGAAGTTGTGAGTTAAGTCCAACCACATTCTATAGATTCCTGTGAACCCAGGTTGAGACCTGGTTGGCTAGCAATATGGCAAGACCCGAGGACTCTTGGGCCCAGAGGAAGTGACATGGCCACAGAGGACTAGAGCAGAGAGTGAAGTGTCCAGCTGATATGAAGTGAGGAGAGATGCACAAGAATACTCATAGTTGCAGACAGTACACACTTGACCTGGCTTCAATGGCTGGATGATCAGAACTCAACTAGAAGAAGAAAGAAGAGGAAAAAAAAGTGTAACCTGCTACAATTTGATGAACTTTACCTATACTTATGGATGTAGTAGCTCAAAATAGGGAACAAATCTTTATAGTGAGGATCATTCCCACCCTCTCAGTATACAGAGTTGACAGGGATGGGCAACTTAGACATTGGCAACCCAAAGTGGGGGGCTACAAAGGCAAGAAGTGACTGGCTTACAAGATTTCAAGAGGGAGCCTAGTTCCAGAGGGAGTGGGGGAAGGTAGAATTCCACTGAGTGGTTTCCAGTCTGTTGGAAAGGAGATGAAAGGAGACGGGATAAGACTCTTCTTGTAGTACAATTAGTGAATAATTGCTATAAGGACTGCCTTTGAGGATCAAAGACGTAAAGGTGAATGCTTTGTAACAAAAAGAGGGGAGTGATTGACTTTGCAGTCTAAGAATGGAGGTCCCTGGGACCATCAAGGGATAAGAGCGGAGTGCAGGACTCTACCCAGAGAAGCAGTGACACCAGAAATGGAGGCAAAGACAATGAAGTGAAGAGATGCAGCGGCCGGGGACTCTGGACTCAGAGAGGAAGAGGGGCTATGTGCTGACTGCACGGAGGGGGATAAGCCTTTGGGGTGTAACTTTTGGTTGTTTGATGATGCATGGAGGGGATTGTAATCATTGCAAAGAAATAAAATATGATAGGATGATTGTAAAGCTGGTGTTCTCCCATGTAAACTCACATAATTCTCAATAAAAACTTAACAAAAATAAAAATAAAAGAATGATGCAGAATATATAGTGAGAGGGGAGCTACGTGGTGTGAGTTTCACAGTCTAAAGGGTATAATGCATACCCTAGATATCTATTTAAAATTTCCAAGGAGGTGTGGTATTGTAGGGTCAGCACTGGACTTTGAACCACAAAATTGACAGTTCAAACCCACCAGCTGCTTCTAATAAACCCTATACAAGGTCACTATGAGTCAGAATCAACTTGAAGGCACTTAAAAAGTGTATAATGTATACTCTAGATACCCACAACCTATTTAAAAACCCTTAGAAGGTCTCTATCTATAGCTCTATTCACATTCCACATATCTATAGCTGACATTCTTGGTCATTTTCAGAACTATAAAACCAAGGTGTATCAAAGAGTGAAAGTTAATAAATAATTGGCAGGCTCAAAAAAAAAAAAAAAGATGGAGCAAGTCAAATTTAGTTCCCACCATTCTATGTCCAGACCCCTCCATACCTCTACTTAGTTATCCATTGATTCATGTAGAAAATATTTATTAAGCACCTAATAAGTGGCAAGGAATGCTGGTGGCACTGTGGGTTTTGTGTTGTGCTGCTAAATTCAAAGTTAGCAGTGCAGTGCAAATCCACCAGCAGCTGTGGAGAAGGAAAATGAAGCTTTCTGTTCCTGTAAAGATGTACTGCATTGGAAACCCTATTCAGGGTTGCTACGAGTCAGAACAGACTGCCCACACAACAACAACAACATGTGACAGACATCATTTTGGGTATAGGGACTAAAGGGGTAAATAAAATATTGAGTGGATGTCAATTATTTAAGTGCTATGGAGAATACATACAGCAGGAAAAGGTGTACAGGGAAGGGACAGCTTTTAATTCTTAAAGACTCACCAAGAAAGTGCCATTTGAACTGATGCTTTGAAAGAGATTAGGGGACAAACCACCAGGGTGTCTGGGGATGAGAATGTCAGGCAAACGGAGCATTTAGTGCAAATACTCTGAGATGTGGGTACACTTGGCACCTTGCAGGGACAGCAAAGCCTCAGTGCAGCTAGATCGCACGGTTGGGTAATGGTTTGGTAATGGTGGGAAGCAATAGAAAATGAAAGCAGAAGTGAGACAGAGATGAGATAAATACACATTTTATAAGACCTTTCATTTCTTTGTGTGTCTATGAATGTCACTGTTTTTAATTGCCATAGAGTTGGCTCAGAGTCATGGCAACTTACATGCAACAATGAAATGTCACCTAGTACTACACTATCTTCCTGATCATTGGCATTTCTGACTCCAGAACTGCAGCTATTGTGTGAATCTCTCTCACTGAGTCTTTCCTTGTTTTCCTTTCTCAACATGATAGTCTTTTATAGGGATTCATCTTTCCTGATGACGTCTCTAAAGTAAGCAAGCTAAAGTCTCACCATCATCAATTCTCAGAAACATTTCTTCTAAGACTGATTTGCTCACTGATTTTGGGTGTTGTTGTTGTTGTTGTCAAGTGCTGTCAAATCACTGTAACCGCAAGCAATTTGTTAAGACCAAGATGGGTTCTGAGCAGAGAAGTGACATATAGGCATACCTTGGAGATTTTGCAGGTTCACCTCCAAACTACCATAATAAAGTTAATATTGTAATTAAGCAAGTAACATGATTTTTTTTTTTGGCTTCCCAGTGAAAATAATAGTTATATTTTCACTATACCTTGGAGTCCTGGTGTGACACTGTAGGATAAGCACTGGACCACAACATAGGTTTGAATTGAAAGTTCAGTGTTTCAAACTCACCAGCTGCTCCTCAGGAACCCTATTCAAGGCCTCTATGTGTTGGAACCAACTAGACAGCACTAATAACTAGACAGTCACAACTGTTTTGCTGGTGGAAGGTCTTGCCTGGGTACAGATGTCTAGTAACTGATCAGGTGGTGGTAGCTGAATGTTTGGGTGGTTGTGGCAATTTCTTAAACTAAAAAAATGAAGTTTGCCATACTGACTGACTCTTCCTTTCATTTGAACACTGAGAGGTCATTGCAGGGCTTTTAATTAGCACAATATCATTATTGTCCTGTCTCAGGGGAAAAGGAGGTCTGAGGATGGGAAAGAGATGTAGGGATAGCTTATAGAGCAGTCAGAACACACACATTTACCGATTAAGTTGGTGTCTTATATGGGTATGGTTCTTGTTAGCCCAGAACAATTACAATAGTAACATAAATACCACTGATCACAGATCATCATAATGAATACAATAATAATGAAAAAGTTGGAAATATTGTGAGAATTACCAAAATGTGACATAGAGACACAAAGTGAGCACACGCTTTTGAAAAAGACAACTCTGATTGACTTGCTCAATGCAGGAATGTCACAAACCTTCAATTTGTAAAACAAATAAATGCAGTATCTGTGAAGCTCAATAAAACAAGGCATGTTTGTAGTCTGATCTATGCATTAACAGGATTACTGTAGCTCTTTTCTTGACAATAAAACAGTGGGTCAATGCAGCGAGACTGCTCAAGAGGTGTTTTTAATAATCTAATGAGAGATGACTTTGACCAACACCAGTATGGTAACTGTGGAGGTTCTGGTCAGATCTGGACACATTTTTGAAGACAGAGCTAATATGACTGCTCACAATTTTTTGTGAGGATAAGAGAAGGAGGAGAGCCAAGGATGATTTCAAAGTTTTGGCCTGAGCAACTAGAAGGTTGAAGTTGCTTACTCATTGTACTTATTGCTTAACGCAAGGATGATTTGTTTTTACCATTACATGGATCTGACCCTAAATAGAGATGGGAAAGAATATCTGTATGTTGGCATAGTAAGATTTTCTTTCATTCTCATGTGTCTCAGTACTTGGTAGATGATCACTTGGAGCCAACAATTATGAATCATGATATTCCTTCCAAGTTAAGTCTACAAGCCTACTGGCAGCCCACAAGAGTGCTGCTGTTCTTATTAAGTGTCAGTGAGTCAGTTTCAAATCACAGTGATCCTAAATAAGGTTTCCAAGGGAAGGCTAGTTGATTTGAACCACCGACCTTTCAGTTAGCAGTGCAGTGCTTATCCTACTATATCGGGGTAGTAAGATTTTCATTCATTTTCACATGTGTCTCAGTACTTGGTAGTTGAACACTTGGAAACCACCAATTACAAACTATGATATTCCTTGAAAGGAAAGTCTACTAGTACATCTGCAGTCCCCAAGGGTATTGCTATTAATATATCTGTTATATAAGCTACAAGTTTTCCATGCTTATCTATCTCCCATGTGGATATTTTAATGACTAAGTTTCAAAAATACTTCAGTTGAGTATAGGTAGTTGCCAGGTTAGAATGAGATCTGTTCCTGAGTGTTTCTTCAAAAATGTGTAGGTAAGTTGGAGCAGGTATATACAGTTCTTATTTAGCAGTACTTTTAGTGCAAGAAAAGCCTCAAAACTTAGTCAAGGGTTTCAAAGCTGCATGGAGAGCAAATGAAGGTGATTGTGATGAAGACTCTGAGTTGGGGTTGGTTCAATTGTTTCAAAGCTATGACAAATTTACATAAAATTAAAGGGCAAGTAAGTAGGAGTTGGAGTCCTAGTGTGGTGCTGTGGATTAATACATCAGACTGCAAAACCATTTGAACTGCAAGGTTGGTGGTTCAAGCTCACCAGCTGCTCCTGGGAAATCCTAGATAGAGTTGCTATGGGTTGGAATCGACTCAACTGCACTTAACAACAACAATAAAGTATGAGTTGTCTGTTAAATCAGATGTTTGTAATCCAGGAATGTCTGCATCTTTAATTGAATGTTGCAAAAACATCAAACTATAAAATGATTTTAAAGTTCAAAGTGAAATTCATAGAGCTGTCATCCTTTATTACTCAATATATTTAAAGTATGTAATACTTGGAAGTTGTTGTTAAAAATTAAATGGAACACATAAACATC
>NW_006408727.1:3173541-3183495 GCF_000296735.1 Chrysochloris asiatica
GAGATTATCCTGCTGATCTGGAGATGGAAAGGGTCAAGTTCTGTAAGCTGCAGCCTCGTGTACTGCTGTAAGTGGTCTCTCATTAACACTTAGAAAGCCTCCTTTACCACCCTCTAGTCTGGACACTCTTGCCTGTTCAATGATGCACTGAAAACAGGATATGGGTTAGGATACGACATGTGGACTTCAGACAACCTAAGAATGGTTTCTTAATTTTGTTGTTGTTGTTAGTCACCATTGAGTCCATTAGAACTCATGGAGACGTATGTGTGCAGAGTAGAACTATTCCACAAGGTTTTCACGGCTGTGACTTTTCAGAAGCAGATTGCCAGGTTTGTCTTCTAAAGTGCCTCTGGGTGACTTCAAACTGCCAACCTTTTGACTAGTTGTTGAGAAAGCCAACCAGGGACTGCATCAGATGTTCAAAAATTGAACAGGAGTTCACAGCAGCAGACTCCTGTTTATATGTATTGATACTAGAAAAAACTGTAGGTAAATGAGAAGTAGCAAGTAATTCCATTTATATTATTTGCCACTGAGTAATTCCAACTCCTGGTGACCCTTCGTGTGTGAGAGTAGAATTATGCTCCATGGAGTTTTCAATGGCTAATTATTCAGTGTTTTGTTCCATTGTACATAAGAGTTGGAACTAACTCAAAAGCTCCTAACAACAACAAAAACTTTAAGAAATAGATTGCCCGGCCTTTCTTTGAAGGCACTTTGGGATAGACTCAAACATCCAATCTCTCAAATCACAGCCAAGTCCATTTAATGATTTCCACCACCCAGAGGCTCTATAATCCCATTTTAGCAAGAGAGAAAAAATGGTTAAATGCAGCCAAACCCTTTGCTTTTGTGACAAGACTCCAAGCTCAAAGAGGATAACAGGGATTTCCTGTTCCTTTAATTCAATCTAATTGTAAAATGGCATCTCCATGGAAAATGGACTTAAATTAAATTCAACTGTGGTGCCTGTTGCCTTGGATGAGGTCTTCTTTTGTGGTGTCGAGGACTAGTCCCAATCCAGGAGGATTTATAATCCTAGTAGTGCTTGTCTAACCTCTGCTTCAGAAGATCTCCCTCTTTAGGGAGCCTAGGCATTCTGTCACCTGCTATCATGCTTTTACAGACTGCTTCATATACTGATTCTCAAATCAACAGTGTATTGTGTAACTGACTAGATGCTGAAGACTCAAATGTGAACAAAGTTCTTGGTCTAGAGTGTACAGTCTAGTCTGGAAGATAAACAATAACCAGACAACAAGACTATTGTATGACAATTGCTATGATGAAGAAAGTTTAAGTGTAGACTGGGTATTGCTGTTGTAAGGTGCCATCAGAGCTGCCCCAAACTCATGGTGACCACATGTGTTACAGTGTAGAACTGCTCTATAGGGTTATCTTGGCTGTAATCTTCAGGAAAGCAGTTCACCGGGTCTTTTTTCCCTGGATTTGCTAGGTGGTTTTGAACCACCAATCCTTAAGTTAGCAGCTGATCACAAATCTCTTGTGCCACTCAGCCCCCTTAATCCAGATATAGGCAGTCAAGAAGGCTTCCTCGATAAAGTGATGTCTTTTTCGAAATCAGAAGGATGAAGAATCATCAATCAAATGAAAGCACAGGAGCAAGAGGGTTTCCGATAGAGAAAGCATTCGGGAGATGAAAGAGCTGTCATATTTGGGAATTTATATAGCATGTTCATATTACAAGCCTGGAGACTTTCACAGATATGGAAGCTTTGGTCTGATTGTTGTTGTTGTTAAGTGCCGTCGAGCTGTTTCTGACCTGTATACAGTTTCCAAGGAGCAGCTGGTGAGCTTGAACCTCTGACCTTGCAGTTCAAATGACTTTGTAGTCTGACGCAATAGCCCACAACGCCACACCAGGACTCCTTGGTCTGATTAGGTTAGTCCTTTCACTGATGGGTTACCATTTTTACTCCCTCTCCCCAGGGCTTCCTACATAATTATGATCTACTCACAATTCATAATCATGACCAACTCTCTCCAGACCAATGAGCAACATCATGAGAAATGGAGAAAATATTAAAGTTGTCAAGGATTTCATTTTACTTGGATCCACAATGTCCTATAAAGTTGCTGTAAGGCAGAACCAATTCAACAGCAGTGGCTTTAGTTGTGTGTGTGTGTGTGTAATCTTTACAAAAGTAGACTATCATAAGTTTCTCTGCATGAGCAGGGGGTGGCTTTGAACCACCTACCTTTTGGTTAGTAGCCAAGCACTTAACCACTTTGGAATGCTAAGGGAATTAAATATGTGGACAAGCACTGCCAAATGGTGAAGGTCTTGACACAGGCAGGCTTTTCCTGTTCTCACATGCTTAACTTTGGTCCACATTATTTTTCTTCCATCAATTGATTCAAAGGATTGTTAATAAGTCTCAAATTGGAAATTGAACACATTTGCTTAAGTACTAGTTCGCACCAGATGGGCAGAATCTAGAAAATACATGAGTTGAGTGGCAGAAAGAGGGCAGGCTAGGTCGCCAAGGAGTCTGCCTGTCTTGCTGTACCTGAAACTGATTCTGCTAGCGCATGCTGGCATTAACTATTCCTCTGGAAATCGTTACTGCTTAAACCCACCCAGGGTACAGTGTATGCTGTTCAGACTAATTTCGACCATCTATAATCTAGGAGACACATTTACTGAACCCAGAGTGAGTGCAGAGCAAGGCAAATATTTATTTCTCTGTTCACCAAAAGAATGGTCCTTAAAAATTATGTATTTATTGAAACTCCATAAAATACATTTTATTTCAAATGCCCCAGAGAAGTTCATTGTCAAAGTAGCCAGGAGATGGATGAATTCTTTTACAATTACAAATTTTGCTATGTCTCCTCTTTTTAAAAGAGGGTAATGATTATGTGTAGTACACTATGTAGCCTTGCTAGGTTCGGAGTGTGCTCTTTTACCCAGCCCCTTGCTAGGCTATTACTATTCGAATATAAACAATGGGTTGAATATATTACCATATAAACTCTATAAGAGTTCTTAATAATATTTTTTGTGTATGTTCTTTTAAAGCAGCTTTTACAGTTGCTTAAGAGTTCTGGTGTGGCCCTGAAGGATAAGCACTTGATCACAAGGTCAATTTGAACTATAAGGTCAGCAGTTGAAACTCACCAGTTGCTCCTCAGAAACTCTGTGAAATCACTGAGTCAGAACTGACTTGATGGCATTCAACAGTAACAAGACACAGACTAATACTTTTTTTAAAAAAGTTTTTATTGTAAATTGAGTGATAATTTACATGGGAAAACATCGGTTTTACATTCATCCTATAGTACTTTGTTTCACTGCAATGATTACAATCCCCTCCATGTATCATCATTTAACAGTATTTGCTTCTATTCCCTCAATTATTATTATTTTTTATGTACACACAAAAAAACACTCAAGCATATATAATCATTTAAACAACCAAAGAGCACATTCTACAAGCCTGCCTCCTGGCTGCCAGCACACAGTTTCTTTCCATGAACCAGACTAATATTTTTATATGCTTCAATTTTCATAATTTAGTCTAAAATTCCTTTAATTTTTATGTTTCTTTGCATAAGGAACCCTGGTGGTATTGTAGAATAAGCACAAGACTGCTAACCACAAGGTCAGCCATTCAAACCTACCAGTCAATCCTCAGGAGAAAAATGAGGCTTTCTGCTCTTCTGTGGTAAAGATGAACAGCTTCAGAAACCCTATCTAGAGTTGTTATGAGTTGGAATCAATTTGATGGCAATTGGTTCTGAGCTGCATACAATAGATCAGAATAAACTTCATTTGAGAAAACTGAAAGTGTCCATGTTCTTTATCTCAATTGTTTAAACGTACCACCTGGAACATACAGTACAATTTTTACTGCTGCTTTCTCCACACACCGCATATCAATTTAATCCATCTATCTTGTTACTGAAGATAGTCAAGATATGATGCATCTGATTGTATCGGGTATGGTGATGTTTATGTTATTTATAGAGTCCCCATATAAGCACTAGACTGCAAGGTTGGTTTGAACCTCAAAGTAGGTGGTTCAAACTCACCAGTTGCTTCTCGGAAACCCTATACAGGTTCACTAGGAGTCAGAACCAACTGACAGCACTTAACAACAACGAAGCATCTTCTAACATTGAGATTAACTAGCTGAGTTCTTATCTGTTCTTGCTGTATGCTATTATTTAGCAACAATGCCAACAGAAGGACTATCTAAGAATATCCCACTTGCTTCACCCTGGATCTGAATAGTCCCTATAATACTACATATTGAATTTTTATTTTAAAATGCACTCATTTTTGGACATGTATGATATTGGGTTTGGTGGTAGGTGTGTGCCACCAAGTCGGTTTCAACTCACAGCGACCCTGTATAGGATTTCTGAGGCTGCAAATCTTTATGGAAGCAGAAAGTCTCATTTTTCTCCCATGTAGAAACTGGAAGATTTGAACTACTGAGCATTCAGTTAGCAGCCCATCTCACAATCCAGTATGTTACTGGGGTTCCTTATATTGGGTTTATTATCTGTCTTTCAGACATGTGTGCTTCATTCATTTCAGCTAAATTGTAATACTCGCCCATTTTTAGCTATGGATATTCAACCCATCTTCCAAATCCTGCTTCTTCCTTTAACAAAATATCTCTGATCACCCTAATAAGGATTTCCTCGTCTTCTAAACTCCTGGCTATAATATGTACATCCTTTTTATTATAATAATTGCTTCATAAACTACCATATTAGACAGTAAATTCCTTGAATTCCAAAGTTATTTAACAAATAATCTCTTTTCTCAAGAAAAAGTAACAACGAGAAAAGAAAAGAAAGGTGAAGTTGGCAGAAACTAGAAAATGTGTACCCGAAGACAAAGACCTGAGGTGAGAGACTGCTGGGTAAATTAATTAAAGGCTAAAAAAAATCAAGTGCTTAGGCAATAAGCTGTAACTTAAACTGCTTGGTACAAGCAATTTACAAGCCCAGGACAAATATTATATGAGATCAATATTATAGAACCTCAAGAAAAGGTTTTCATGAAAAAATATATATTCTTTGATGGTTGCCAGGGGTGGTAGTTGCCACTGGCTAGAGGGTAGACACATGTTAGCTCAGGTGATGAGGAGGACAATATACAAGAATTAGGAGGTTGGCAGAAGAATGGTGAAGACTGGTGAAGACAGGGAGGTAGGGAAGGGTTAAAGGGGATAGAAGCAAACAGTGTTATATATACAACCCTGGAATAACAGTGTTCAGCAGGTAGCTATATGGACAGATACACAGGTTGAACAGGTATGAGCAGAATAATAGGAGTATACCCACAAATATATAAGGGTTTGAAAAAGGATAGTTGCATATAAGTATTTACCTTTACAGCAAACACACCTATGAATGCAGTGGAACATGTTGTTGTTAAGTGCCACTGAGTTGGTTCCAAATCATAGGACACTGTTTAGGATTCCCAAGGAGCAACTGGTGGGCTTAAATCACAACTTTGCAGTAGCAGTCCAGTGTTTATCTGACAGCATCATGCCAGGACTCCAGGTAGAGCATGTTTTGTTTTCTTTGTTTTTTAAAAGTGCTGTTGAGTCAGTTCCAACTCATAGCGACCCTATATAGGGTTTCCCTGGAGAAGCTGGTGGGTTTGAATTACCTATCTTGTGGTTCACAGTCCAGTGCTGATTCTACAGTGCCACACCAGGAGTCCATGGTAGAGCATACAGGGGACAAAATGATGAAAACTTCTTAGATATTCTCAAACATCTTAAGGCAATGAGTTCCTGAGGGCTCAGCATCATATCTCAGGGGACACCATGGTCAATGGGCATAACATAGACCACAAAGATAATATTCTACACCCTACTTTGATAAGTAGCAACTAGTATATTAAAAGCTCATGAGCGGCCATCTAAGATGCAATTATTAGTCTCCCCGTGGGCAGAAGAAAGAAGAGTGATGAAAATTGAAGAGGCTTGGAATCAACTAACCCAGTAGACCAATGGAGCAGGTGAATATACATTAGTCAACATGACTCTGAGACCAGAAGAATTAGAATTAGATGGTGCCCAGCTACCACTATCAACTGCCCTGAAAGGGATCACATTAGAAGGTTCTGGATGGACAAGAGAAAATGTGGACCAAAACTCAAAAAAAAAAAAAAAATATATATATATATATATAATGACTCGGGGAAGCTAAGACTATGTTACTCTAACACCCTTCAGATCTGAAATGGAAGTCACCCTCATGGCCCAATTTTTAGCCAAGCAGTACATAGGTATACAGTGGGACAACTCTAGTAAGATATGCTCAACATAAAATGGTCACTCATTCAACATCAAAAGGGCAACATTTACCTAAGGACAAAGATACGAAGGCATGGGAAGGTGAGTGGAATGGAAATAGGAAACACAGGAGGAAGTGGGATTAACTGCTGTTGCATCGAGGGGAATGCAATCATTGAGATGAAAGTATATGATTTATTGAATGTAAAACTGATGATCTTCTCTGTAAACCTTCACTCAACTCACAATAAAAAGTTTAAAAAGAAAAAAAGACCATAATGGATGTCAGAAGAGACTCAGAAGCTTGCTCTTGAATGTAGAGTAGCTAAAGTCAATGGGAGAAATAATGAAATAAAACAACTGAACAGAAATTTTGAGGAGAAAACAAAGAAAAAAGGTTATATTTGTCAAGAAGACAAAGTAAAACATTATAAAGAAATGTGTAAAGACCTGGAATTAGAAAAGCAAAAGGGAAGAACACGCACAGCATTTCTCAAGCTGAAAGAACTGAAGAAAAAAATCAAACCTCTAATTACAATATTGAAAGGTTCTATAGCCCTGGTGGCATAGTGGGTTACATATTGGGTTGCTAATCGCAAGTTTAGCAGTTTGAATCCACAAGCCATTCCATGGGTAAAAGATGAGGCTTTCTGCTGTCATAGAGATTTAACCCTCAAAAACCCTATACAGGGTCGCTCTGAGTCAAAACTGACTTGATCGCACTTAACAACAACAACAACATAGGCTGAATGATACAGAAAGTATCAAAATAAAATGGAAGGAATACTTACTCATTGTATCTAAAAGAATTGGTCAATATTCTACCATTTACACAGGTAGTATCTGATCAAAACCAATGGTACTGAAGGAAGAAGACTAAGCTTCAATGAAGGCATTTGAGATAAACAAGGCTCCAGGAATTTACTGAATACAAGTTGAAATGTTCCAACATACATAAGCAGTTCTGGATGCACTCACTAGTGTATACTAAGAAATTTGGATGACAGTGACCTGGCCAACTGTCTGAAAAGATCCATATTTATGTCAGCTCCAAAGGAAGGTAACCCCAGAGAATTCAGATATTATCAAATAATATCATCAACATCATACACAAGTAAAGTTTTACTGAAGATAATTTTAAAACAGCTGCAGCAGTAAATCAATAGTTTGCTGCCAGAAATTCAGGCTGCCAGAAATACAAAGGCAAGGAACCAGGGGTATCAATGTTGAAATCAGATAGATCTTGGTTGAAATCAGAGAATACCAGAAAAATGGTTGCTGATGTTTTATTTATTAAGCAAAAGCATTCAACAATGCGGATCATAACAAACTATGTGTAACATTGTGAGTAATGGGAATTTCAGAATACTTAATTGTGCTCATGAGGTCCCTGTACATTGACCAAGAGGCAGTCATTTGAACAAAACAAGGGGATAATTCATGGTTTAAAATCGGGAAAGGCAGACATCTGGCAAGATGGCAGACTTGGCAGACACACGCACTACATAGATCCTCTGCAACACAGATATGGAAGACCAAATGAAACAGACACAGATGAAAATTCTGGAAACCTGAACTTCAAAGGAAATATTCGAGAAGTGTACTGAGTGCTTGCTGGGAGGAAAAACAGCAGGGACAGCAAGAGAGGGAGACTGGTAAATGGCTGGTAAGAAGCAGAATGAACATCTTGAACATTTGTGAGTAGCTTCGGTGACAGAAGGTGGCCTGGGAGATAAGATTCACACAGACGATGAGAAAACATTTCCCACATTTCCCTGGTGACCAGAGAAGTGCCAACTCCCAACCTCATCCACCCCCAGTGCAAACCCTGCTCTTTGGAAGTTCAGAGGTGCATGGTTGTGAGTCACACCAGTGTGAGGTGGGGAACAGCTGCATCACTTTGATGCCTGGATTAAGGACTTAGAGAACCTATAAAACCTACAGAACCCACAGAGCCACCAGACCTGTATTAGTCTAGCAGAAACCATCATAATCAGCCACCTTGCCCCCAGTTGCCCTGTGGTCCTAACAGACACTAATACCAGCTCCATCAAGAACCTCCACAAACTACTTCTGGATTGAGCGCCCTGAACATAGATAACACCAAGGCCTACAGGAAGTCCATCTAAGGCCAGGAACTCTGCTGTCACACCCCTCCTGCACCCACCTTGTGAGCTCCTTGGCTGGCAGAAGCCCTCGAGAGTTTTCGCATCTCTGGGTCCAACAGCTGAGTGGATTTATTTTTTTGTTTTTGTTTTTTTTCTTTTCATTGTTTTTGTTTGTTTATTCTGTCTTCTCCTTTTTCTTCTCTTTCCATGCCCTTGAATTGTATCCCTTCTATTTCTGCTTCTGTTTTTCCTTCTTTTCTTTATCATTTCCCCTCTTGATTGTCTTTTTTAAAACCTTTTTGATCTTTCTGTAATACTCTCTATTGTCTGTTTTCATCTTCCCTCTTCCTAGTTTTCCTATGTTATTTTTCTTTCTTTTATTTTCTTTTTCTATAGCTCCATTTTCCTGACTCTCTTTTCTCTTTTTAGTTGTTATAGTCTGTCTTTTCTGGTTTCTTCCTGTTTATACTTCTTCTTTTTTTTTTCCTCCTTCACTATTTTCTACTTTCATTGTTGTTTACCTGATTTTTTATTCTGTGTTGTTGTTTTTGTGTGTGTGGGGGGGAGGTGGATGGAGAGATATTCTCCTCTTTCCCACCCAACAGGAGGTGGCAACTGTGCTCATACAACCCCACCACTCTGTACCCTCTGCAACTCTACCAGCCAGGCAACAGCTAATACCAGCTCCTAGACCATCTAATCAATGATAGACAGCAGCAACAGCAGCCAAGCCCACCCTAACTGATGTGCATGATCAGAGAAAGGTACACATGCTTCCATTCTTGAACTGCATGCACAAAAGACAGTTGGTGAGAACCTAAGAACACATCAACCTACAAACATCAATTAAATACAAATATAACAAAAGCAAAATATCCCAGAGACTACAGACAACGCTGAAACAAATGACAACGATGAAAATGGCTGAAACAAATGACAAAGATGCAGGGTCAGAAAAGATTTCTGAGGAAGAAAATGTAATGGAACTAACGGAAAAAGAATTCAAAAGAATTATATTCAGGTACCTTTAAAGGACTGACAGAAAGATCAAAGAAAGCAAGGAGTCCGCAAAAAAAGCTTTACAAGAAGAATTCAGGAAAACACAAGAACACACAGACAAAATAAATGTGACATTTGAAACAATACAAAACCTGCAATTAGAAATCCTGAATATTAATACTAAGATCTCAAAAATGGACAATACATTGAATGAGTAAAGTAGATTTGAAGCAATGGAAACCCAAATTAGTGAACTTGAAGATAAAATCTCTCAATACTAGTATGATAGAAAAACAATCCCAAAAAAGAGTGAAACGGTCTGAAAAAAGCTTAAGAGTTATATGATATATCATGAAGAGGAATAATTTAGGGTGACTGGAATTCCATAACAGGAAAAGACAATAAAAAGCACACAGAAAATTGCCAAAGAATTGTTGGAAGAAAATCTACCTAACATCATGAAAGATGAGAAGATAAGCATGTAAGAAGCTGAATTAACCCCAAACAGAATAGATTCTATAAGAAACACACAAAGACATATCATAATCAAACTTTCCAAA
>NW_006408727.1:3183870-3184990 GCF_000296735.1 Chrysochloris asiatica
AAAAGTATTTAAAATAAAACAAATCTACAAGACTGAAATTAGGGAACCAGAGATATCCATTTATAATAAAGTCTACTGCATAGCAAAAAGAGGGAATCTTATAATTATAGAACTTTCAAATGGTGAATAAATCAAGCATACTTCAAGATAAATTAAGACTGTTTTACATGGGGTAAAAAATTAGTAAATTATAGGGTAACCACAAAGAAAGTTAATGCATCTTCACATCAATATAAAAAAGGAAAATCAGAAAGATGTAGTAACATTAACACAAAGAAATAAAAATGAAAAGAAAACCCACAAACAAATGACCTCAGCACAGAAAATTATGTAGAACAAAGAAACAAGCAGCATCTCAAAAAACACAGCAAAATGACAGCTAACAGTTCATACCTACTGATACTTGCACTGAATGTAAATGAATAAATGCACACAGTCAAGAGAAAGAGAGTAACAGAATGAACAAGAAAACAGAATCTTTCAATATGGCATCTGTTAGATGCACATCAGAAAGATGGAGACACCTCAATACCCATCAACAGAAGAATGGTTAAACAAACAGTAATGGCATTCTGATTGACTACTACAAGAACAATGAAGTTGTTCACCAAGCCATCAAGGCAAGTGGTCAGTTCCCCTCAGGGCAAACCCCCTTCCAAGACTGAGACTCAAGAGGAATACATAAACAGGCATGTGGTCTTGCTGGTGACCACGTTGGTCTATTGATAAGGGGAAGTGGGGGGAAAACAGCAATGAAATTGTGACCTACATCCAACCACGTTCAATAGACTCCTGTCAACCTGGATTGAGACCTGGTTGGTCAGCAGTATGGAGAAACCTGGAGACTCCTGGACCCAGGGACAAGGACGTGGCCACAGAGGACTAGAACAGAGAGTGAAGCATCCAGCTGATATCAAGTGAGGGGAGATGCACAAGAACACTCATAATTGCATATAGTATCCACTTGACCTGGATTCAAAGGCTAGATGATCAGAACTCAACAAGATGAAAAAAAGAGTAATCCGTTACCATTTGTTGAACTTGACCTTGAACTATGGATGTAGTAGCTCATAAGAGGGAATGAATCTTTACAGCGAGGGTCATGCCCATCCCTATTCAA
>NW_006408727.1:3186318-3195701 GCF_000296735.1 Chrysochloris asiatica
TCAAGGACAAAGAGGAAGACTCTTAACAAGATGGATTGACACAGTGGTTGAAACAGTTGGTTCAAACGTAACTGTTGCGAGGATGGTGTAGGACCAAGCAATGTTTCATTATGTTGTAAATGGTGTTATTATGAGCCAGAACCAACTCCATGGCACCTAACAACAAATATTTTATGTGTATTTTGATAAAGTGACTTAAACAAGACAAAGTATAACACATTCAAAATAAATCAATCAAAAATTCCCTGAGATGACTCTAATATGTTACCTTGTTTGAGATCCACTGGCTAAAATACTAACAGCTCACAGATGTGCAGGTTCTTGTTACAGTGACTAGAAGGCTTGTCATTGAACATATAACATGCCATTCTAAAAGATTGCCAAGCCTTGAGGATACAGTGTAGACTACCTTCATTATGTCTAAGGTCCAAAATGGCAGTTCATGTAGTATTACACTTCAACAGAGCAATTTCTGAGTTTTCATATTTTGTATTCTTAAGGTCTATATAAAATAAATATATAATCTCTTTCATGCCCTTTGAAAAGCAAGATATCTGTTAGTTTCAAAGATCACTTTCAGATGTCAGATGCTATAAAAATGCTTTCAAATAAAGAATATAATGGAATAAGGAGGTGTTAACATAATTTCTTAATGATATATAAACCTCTAGAAGAAAGATGAAGGTCTTAAGTTTATTAAACTCATTCACCAAAATGAAATGAGACACATACCAATTTGATTTATATGACTCTGGTTTTATGGGTTGCCAAATACATCTAGGTTTACACAGAAAACAAACTCATACTTTCCAAGTCTTTCCAAATTAGCCATTCACAGCTTTTTTCAATGCAGTAGAACAATGCCAAGGTAACATTTAAATATTTCCTGAATGGAAATAATACAGTAATTAAATTAAATCATTTGAAATTTAAGTCCCTTTCTTCTCAACAATTTATGAGCAGTAATCATTTTGCATGAAAAAAAAATGATGCATAAGGAGCTCTGGTAGCATAGTGGCTACGAATCGGGCTGCGAACCTTAAGGTCAGCAGTTCGAAACTACCAGCCGCTCCGCGGGAGAAAGATCAGGCTTTCTACTCCCGTAAAGATTTACACCCTCGGAAACCCTGTACAGGGTCGCTATGGGTCAGAACCAACTCGACGGCACTTAACAACAACAACAAATCATTTTGCATAGATCACAGTGCAAATATTAAACCTATATTGTGACACATATAATTACGGGAAACAATTTACTTAACTTCAAGTCACAGAATAACCTGAAACACAGGTTTGAAATCAGAAAATAGATGTGAAGAAGAGTTACAGACAACTTCTATTTGCTAAAAGCTACCATAAATCTTGAATATGTTGATTCCTAGAACATTTATTAGAAAATTTTACTTACTGAACTTGATGTTAGTTCATAGGTGCTAAACATAGGTAAACCCAGGAATCAGAGACACAGTTGACAAAAGTTGTTATCAGAAACTAACTAGCAAAACTCAAGTCATAATGATGTTGTTGCTGTTGTTAAGTGCTGTGTATTCTGTTCCTACTCATAGCAACCCTGTATAGGGTTTCTAAAATGTAAATCTTTATGAGTTCAGAAAGCCTCATCTTTCTTCTGAAGCCATAATGACAGGGAATGGTAATTTCCAGAGTTACCCTCTAGAACAGAGATTTCAATTATTTCCTAAATCTTAGACAAGAGTCAACAGGAAGTAATTATAAAGGAGTTGTTTTTGTTGTTAAGTGCTGTCGAGTCGGTTCTGACACACAGCCATCCTGTATAGGTTTTCTGAGGAGCAGCTGGTAGATTTAAACCACCAACTTTGCAGTTAGCAGTCCAGTGCTTATCCTACATTGATGCATCAGGGTTCTATTATAAGAGAGTGGGATCCAGTTAAAAAGGAGAGTTAAAGAAACAAAGATTATCAGGATAGTCAAGAGGAAAAGATACTTTACACTTTTTTGACCCAGAAATATCCCTGGAATGAGTTTGATATGGACCATTAGGTCATCAGTGTCAGAGGGAGATATATATATATAAAAGAGCATTTTCTTTCATTCATTATTATTTTCACAAAGCATGCTTGTGATCAATAAAACTGTTACTTAAACATATTTGTGTATCAACAGAGTAAGAAGAAATAAACAACTCCTATGCCATGTGACAAGGAGCTCTGATAGCGTAGTAATTACAAGTCGGGCTGCGAACCGCAAGGTCAGCAGTTCGAAACTACCAGCTGCTCCACAGGAAAAAGATGAGGCTTTCTGCTCCCGTAAAGATTTATAGCCTCGGAAACCCTGTACAGGGTCACTATGAGTCAGAACTGACTCCACAGCACATAACAACAACAACATGACATGTGACAGACTTCCAGTGTGGCGCTGTAGCATCAGCACTGGACTGCATACCACAAGATCAGCAGTTCAAACCCACCAGCTGCTCCTTGGAAACCCTATACAGGATCGTTATGAGTTAGAACCAACTTGACGGCACTTAACAACAACAATAACAATCTGTGTGACATTCTGGTTTATAAAGCAGTCTAGTAAGAGTTCAGTTAGAGTGAGTTACTGTCTTCTGAGTGAAAGGAGGAAATAAAGTTTGAAAGCCTACAAATCTGAGGGCCACGCATTTACTTGCAGTGGTTCTAAATTAATACAACCCAGAGGCACACCTAAACATCTAGCCAACCTTGATTTCTCTCAGCTATAACTGCCCAAATCAGATTTTAATCTAATTTAATTGCGGCAACAAAATGAAAAGGGATTAAGTGAATTATTAACCTCTCAGATTTTCTCCTTAGTAAAAATGAAGTCCTGAAGCAGAGAAAAAATGTATATTGGAGTTAGTTTTATATTTTGCTGCTAAACTATTTAGCATAATTGCTGCTGAAGAAAATGTGCAAAGAGAATGATCCTTATCATTGTTGATATGTCTGGTATTCGAAATTCTCAGTTGTCTTTTGTAAAAGCATGATCATGGTAGAGACACCTACACACTTAACAACTTTTACTTCTTTTCTTAGGAACACAGCTAAATTATATTTCCAAGATTACCGTACTGTCAGGTGCTGCCATGTAACGGGGTTCTGACTGATGGAACATTAGTAAAAGTGATGTAAACCACTCTTAAATCTAGTACATAAAAACCTCCTGGCTGATCTTCCATGCATTCTCTCCTCCCAACCATCCACTCACTGAATACACAGAACTTTGAGTTCTTAGAGAATAGAAGAACCACCCAACCACCTATACTTGCATTAAACCATTACATTAATGTATTGGAGAGTGGCAGGTTGGGGTTTCTCAACACCCCGCCTCAACACTTTCACTGGGTCAGGCAGCCAAAAGAACACTCAATGTGCAATGGGGAGATGGTTCACACCTTTATTCAGCAAAACAGTGGTTGGGGAAGCGCAGGGAAAGGTGTCTCAGGTAGTCTCTTGCCTTCTGCCCTCTGTAGCTCTCAGAGCTTTCTAGGGCTTTCTTCTCTTCAGCCCTTTCTTCTCCCTCTGTTTGCTCCATTCTCCCTTCTGTGTCTGCTCTGTTCTCCCTACCCCTCACATGGGGGAGGTCTTCAAGTACTACTACAGAACAAAGAAGGCATCTTGCCAAATCTAACCCACAGGTTATATACCAGTGTGACATCATTCTAATATTTGCAGCGTGCATTGTTGTTGTTGTTAAGTGCCGTCGAGTCGGTTCCGACCCATAGAGAACCTGTACAGGGTTTCCGAGGGTGTAAATCTTTACGGGAGTAGAAAGCCTCATCTTTCTCCCGCGGAGCGGCTGGTAGTTTCGAACCGCTGACCTTAAGGTTCGCAGCCCGATTCGTAACCACTACACTACCAGAGCTCCTTTGCAGCGTGCATAGCAATGACTTAATAGTATTCCCTAGTTTCCTTTGGAACCACTGAATTATGCCCCGGCTGGAAGGAGAGGGTCCTTGATAAGCTATACCCACTCACTGCCTAGCATCACCTTCTGACCCAACAATTCACAAGCATAAGTGACTATTCTGTTAAACTACTAAGATTTGGGGGTTGTCACGGTGTGGCATTGTGGGTTAATGCACCAGACTGCAAAGCTGTTTGAACTACTAGGTCGGTGGTTCAAGCTCACCAGTCACTCCTTGGAAACCCTACACAGAGTTGCTGTGGGTCGGAACTGACTCAACGGCACTTAAAAATAACAACAAATATTCTCTGCTTAAGATAAAAACTGATACACAGAGTTTGAGGTTCTGTAACATTACCTAAACTATATGGTAATGACATAGTGGTTGGCAGCAGGTTGAAAAGCTAGTGCCTGTGATAATTTAGGAGGCATACTCCGTGCCAACTGAGACTATAGCTGGAGGCAATGCAGTTGGAAAACAGATTATTTTCAGTGGATAAGGATAACTCTGAAAGTATTGCTACTAGGGTTCCAGTTCATACATGCATGGGTTTATTCTAAATAAAATATATTTAAACATGTCTCTGTGATCAGTGATGGCAGCAGATGAGTTCTCTCAGTAAAACACTTGTTTTAGACTGCTTACAGTGCCTTCCAAAAAAGGTTCAATCAACACAGTGGCTTCTACCACGATCTGCTGAGCCAGTTATTCAAAACAGAGAGTCAGCTCAGATGGTTATGGTGATATTTTTTTCAACTTCCAAAGGGGTCATCTTGATAGATTTTCTCAAAGAACACAGGAGCTTATTACAAAGATGTTTTTTTAAAAATTAAAAATGGCACTACTTTCTGCACACATGTATAAACCCTTTCCTCAACACCCAGTATGCGTAGGCTGTTCATAAGTATGCTTAGAATTTTCATGGTTTCTCCTTCAACCAAAAGCATATTATCAAGCGCTGCCTTTTCTTGGCAGTGTTCTAACTTGAAGAACTTGATCAAAATTTACTCGTTCACTGAAATATATCCTCAAGAAATAGTTGTTTTACATTTAACCCTGGAATCTCAGCTTACATGGCCATATGTGTATTTGTGCATATATGCATACATTTTTATATGTCCAGGTATAACGTCTTATTTCAAATATGATTTAAAACTGTGTATAAAGATAAAATACCTAAGTTGATTATATATAAAGAGTACTTCTTACTCAAGATGAAGTACTGAGCGCACGTATAAATTCTGTTTCCTCAGAGGCCAATAAAATAAAAGCAAGCACAAAAATATCGAGAAATTAATAATAATGGACTGAAAAAATATATCCATCCTTTTAGTCATGCTGAGTTATGTGCAATTACCTTAAATTCTATGGAGTCCTGGAGTGGTGCTGCGGATTAATGCACCAGATAGCAAGGTTGGTTTTTACCATAAGGTCAGAGATTCAAGCTCACCAGCCACTCCGCAGAAACCCTATACAAGGTCACTATGAGTCGGAACTGACTTGAAGGCACTTAACAGCAACACCCTTATATTCTATACTCATTTATCTCTGCATATATATGGTTTTTCTCTTTCCCCAAACAGTTAGAATCTTTTAATACTAATTCAAGTACCTGCTATTTGAATTCTTCTCTGATTCTCCCAAGAATAGTAAATAATTCCTTTCTCTGTATTAACTCGTTAGCTAAATGTACTTACTGCTGCCTCCCCACCTGATGATGGGTCTTGAGGGTGCACTGGACTAATCGACTTGTTTTTCTATTATTACACTAGGGACCCTAGAGCATAGAATGACATAAAATGATGATGATTTGTTTAAAGGACTATTAAAACACATTTGTAATAAAGTTATCTGTTTTCATGAAAAATTTTTTTTTAACTGCATCAGTGAGAAAAGGCCAGGAAAGTTGCACCAAAAAAAAGTTTTTTTTTTCCATCCAGACAATAAACCTGCTCTTTATTTGAGCAGTCTCATGAGAATTTCATTGGGAAACTTTACACCATCCACCCTACAGCTCTGATCTTGCCTTTTCAGACTTCTTTTTGTTCCCCCAACTCAAAGAACATTTAAAAGGAATGCAATTTCCATCCCTCGAGGATATCAAAACAATCATTTTGGTGTGATGTCAATCAAAGAGTGCAGAATTGTTAGGGGAAGAGTTAGAGAGATGGAAACATCATCCATATAAGTACATCAAGAAACAGCAGTGCCACATTTTGGCCTTTTGTTGTTGTTGTTCAATAAAGATTTATATTATTTTTTATCAATACTTCTTGACTTACTCTTGTATATTGGTGGTTACTGGTGGTATTTAGTATTATGTTGGGGAAGAGGGGATGAATTCAAGCAAGAATGAGATGGTTTAAAAGCAAAAATTAAAAGGTCTATCTTGTGGTACAACAGTGAATACCTACTATCAGGACTGATTGTGAGGGTTGGAATTGTAAAGGCAGATTTTTTTCTCTTTTTTTTTGGCAAAAGGAGGAGAGTGATTGATTTTGCAGCCCAGGAGTGGAGGTCCCTGGAACCATCAAGTGAAAAGAGCGGAAAGTGTGACCCTATCCAGAGAGGCAGTGAAGCGAGGCATGGAGACAGAGATGATGTCATGGACAGATGGAGAGGTTGAGGACAAGGGATGCAGGGAGAGAGAGGAGCTATTTGCTGACAGCCAGGTGGGTGGACCTGTGGGGTACATTCTTTGGTTATTTGATGATGCATGGAGGGGATTGCAATCTTTGCAATGAAATGAAATACAATAGGATGAATGTGAAGCTGAATTGGGACAGAGGTAAATAATGATGTATGCACAACCTTGGAACAACAGGGCTGTGGGATACAGAGATTGAGACATGGTTGGAATGGTGAAAAGGGAAGAAATCATGTTGAGATGCTTGGCTGTCTTTTGAATCTTGGTTTCCCTGGTATACCACTACAAAATAGACAATGGAAAGAGAAAGCAAGAAATGCCAGAAATATCACTATAGAAATCTTATAAGCCTGTCTTCTGATTTGAAGAAAACGGGGCTACAACGTGCCCAGTGAAGGAAGCTTCCTGTTGAGCCTGTGAATTACACCAAGACCATCGGTGGAATCCTGAACAGCATCCAAAATCTTCAGAGGTGGGAAATTTCCACTTGAAAGGACAAGCAGACCAGCCTGGAGTGGCCAGAAGAACAGAAGATACTTCCTGAAAGAAAGACTGGCAGGAAAAATACAAAATAATATAGGCAGACCGACTGATAACTACAAGAACAAAAATTGGCTTGCCCAGGAGACATCAAGGCAAGTGGTCAGGTCCCCTCAGGGCAAACCTCCTTCTAAGATGAAGAGTAAATAGGAATACACGCTCTGATTGGTTACCACATTCATCATCGATAAGGGGAAGTGAGGGAAAAACAGCAATGAAGCAGCGAGCTAAGTCCTAAAGTGTTCAATAGACTCCTGGAGACCTGGCTGGCCAGCAGTATGGCAAGTCCAGGGGACTCTTTGACCCAGAGTCAGTGACATAGCCACAGAGGACTAGAGTGGAGCGTGAAGAGTCAGCTGGTAAGAAGAGAGGGCACATGCATAAGTACACCCACACTTACAGATAATACCCACTTGACCTGGTTTCAATGACTGGATGATCAGAGCTCAACTAGAAGAAGAAAAAAGAGGAAAAAAAGAATAATCTGATACAATTTGATGAAATTGAACAACACCTATGGATGTAGTAGCTCAAAAGAAGGAACAAATCTTCACAGCGAGGATCATTCCCACCCTCTCCATACTTGAAGAGGACAAGGATGGGCAACTTGGACATTGGTTACCCAGGATGGTAGGCTACAGAGGTAAGAGGTGACTGGCTTACAAGCTTTCAAGAGGGAACCTAGATCCAGAGGGCATGGAGCAAGGTAGAATCTCCACCGAGTAGTATCCAATCTGTCTAGGTGGGGCTGATGAAAGGAGATATGGATAGGTCTCTTGCGATACAATAGATAATAATTGATATCAGGACTGAATGTAAGGGCTGGAAATGTAAAGGTAGACGTTTTGTGGCAAAAGGAGGGGAGTAATTACTTTGCAGTCTAGGAGTGGAGGTCCCTGAATCATCAAGGGAGAAGAGTGGCGAACGGAAACGTACACAGAGAAGCAATGATGCCAAAGATGGAGGCAGAGGTGATGGCGTGGAGAGATGGTGCGGCTGGGGACTTTGGACCCAGACAGAGAGAGGGGCTGTGTGCTGATGACTGGGGGGCAGGCTTGCAGGATATACCTTTTGGTTGGTGGATGATACATGGAGGGGATTGCAACTATGGCAAGGAAAGATCTATGATGGGATCAATGTGAAGCTAATGTTCTCCCATGTAAACTATCACATAATTCACAATAAAGCATTAAAAAAAAAAATTTAAAAGGTCTAATACAGTCAAAAAAGGTACTCTGGTGGCAAAATGGTTAAGCATACAGCTGTTCGGCAGTTTGGACCCATCAGCAGCTCCAAGGAAGAAAAATGTGGCTGTCTGCTTCCTTAAAGATCATTGTTATTGTTGTCAAGTGCTGTCGATTCGGTTCCGACTCATAGGGACCCCATACAGGGCTTCAGAGGCTATAAATCTTAGCCTGCTCCAGTAGGCCCATGGCCTTCTATTGGCTGATGATATGGAGCTTTTTTTTTTTTTTAAATGTTTTATTATGAATTATGTGATAGTTATATGGGAGAACATTAGCTTTACATTCCCCTCCATGCATCATCAAACAAGCGAAGGGCATACCCTGCAAGCCTGGCCCCCGTCATCAGCACACAGCCCCTCTCCCTCTCTGGGTCTAAAGTCCCCATCAGCTCCATCTCTCCACGTCATAGTCTCTGCCTCCATCTCTGGCATCACTGCTTCTCTGGGTAGGGCCCCGCTCTCTGCTCTTCTCCCTTGATGGTCCCAGGGACCTCTGCATCTAAAGTACAAAGTCAATCACTCCCCTCATTTTGCTACAAAACGTCTACTTTACATTTCCAACCCTCAAAATCAATCCTGATAACAATTATTCACTATTGTATCACAAGAGCCCTATCCCCATCTCCTTTCATAAGCCCCGCCTAGACAGATTGGATACTACTCAGTGGAGAGTCTCCCTTCCTCCATGCTTTCTGGATCTAGGCGCCCTCTTGAAAGCTTGTAAGCCAATCACTTCTTGCCTTTGAAGCCCCCCTACCCCCATTTTGGGTAGCCAATGCCCAAGTTGCCCATCCCTGTCTACTCTGTGTATGGAGGGGGTGGGAATGATCCTCGCTGTAAAGATTTGTTTCCTCTTTTGAGCTGCTGCATAGTTCATCAAATTGTATCAGATTACTCTTTTTTTCCTCTTCTTTCTTCTTCTGTTTGAGCTCTGATCATTCAGTCATTGAAGCCAGGTCAAGTGGGTATTATCTGCAAGTGTGGGTGTTCTTATGCATATGCCCTCTCTTCTTATCAGCTGGATGCTTCACTCTCCAATC
>NW_006408727.1:3196156-3197178 GCF_000296735.1 Chrysochloris asiatica
ACCTATGGTCTTATGTAATGCAGAGGCTCTGCAGGTAGCCTTCTTCACTGGGCATGTTGTAGCCCCATTTTAGGTATTACAATCAGTTATAGGCAGAAGACGAACTTACAAGCTTTCTATGGTGATATTTCTGGCTATTCCTTTCTCTCCCCCTCAATTGTCTATTTTATAATGGTATGCCGGGAAACCAAGATTCAAAAGACAGCCAAGCAACTTAACATTATTTCCCCCCTTTTGCCCATTTCAACCATGTCTCAATCCCTGTATCCCAAAGTCCTGTAGTTCCAAGGTTGTACATATATCCATATTTAACTGTGTTCCACTTAGCCCAAGCAAACCTGCCTAATTGTTCACCCATCTGCTTTGTTCTTCCATTCCCCTCCCCCACTTGTGTATTGCCTCCCTCCCTAGCTCCCCAACTATCCTGTGTCTATTCCCTACCATGTGCTCCACCTACCACTCCTTCCCCTCACCCACCTCCCACATCCCAATAACCAGCAAAGAAATTCCACCCCCCACCCTCATTTAGCATGGGCTATTTTTCTTAGTCTTTTACAATAGTGGTCCAATGCAGTATTTCTCCTTTCGTGTCTGACTAATTTCACTCAGCATAATGTCCTCAAGGTTCATCTATGTTATGCGGTGACTTGCAGCTTCCTTGTTATTCTTCAATGTAGCATAATATTCCATTGAGTATATTACCAGTTTGTTTATCCATTCTTCCATTGATGGGCACTTAGGCTGTCTCCATCTTTTTGCTATTGTAAATACTGCTGCTATGAACATTGGTGTGCATATATCTACTCGTGCTATGGCTCGTATTTCTTGTGGGTAAATACCAAATAGAGGAATTTTTAAGTTTTAGTATGTCCCAATCATCTATTTTGTCTACTTTTTTTGTGTGTAGTTTTCAAAATGTTTGGTAGTCTGTGTATTCCCTGAATTAGTGCCCTCACATTTGTCCCAAGTTTTTCATTGATGGCCTTCATAATTCTGGGATTCACATTTAGGTCTTTAATCCA
>NW_006408727.1:3197459-3218324 GCF_000296735.1 Chrysochloris asiatica
CGATTCTGTTCCATTGATCAGTGTATCTTTCATTGTACCAGTACCAAGCTGTTTTGACCACTGTAGCCGTGTAGTAAATTTTGAAGTCGGGAAGTGACAGGCCTCCAACCTTATTCTTCTTCTTAAGCAGTGCATTGTTTATTCTGCATCTCTTTCCTTTCCATATAAAGTTTGTAATTGTTTTTTCCATCTCTTTGAAGAATGTCATGGCAATCTGGATTGGTATTGCATTATATGTGTAAATGGCTTTGGGCCGTATTGACATTTTCACAATGTTAAGTTTTCCTATCCAGGAGCATGTGCATTCTTCCATTTTTGTAAGTGTCTTTTGGTTTTGTAGTTTTCTTTGTATAAGTCCTTTGTTTCTCTGGTTACAGTTATTCCTAGACATTTCATCCTTTGGGCAGCTATTGTAAATGGTATTGCTTTCCTAATGTCCTTTTCAGTGCTATCATTTTTGGTATAGAGGAATCTAACTGATTTTTGTATGTTGATCTTATAGCCTTCCACTTTGCTGAATCTTCCAATGAGGTCTAGTAACTTTTTTACTGAGTCTTTGGGGTTTTCTATGTATAGGATCATACTGTCTGCAAATAGAGTTTTACTTCCTCTTTGCCAATTTGGATGCCTTTAATTTCCCTGTCTTGCCGTATAGTTTTTGCTAAGACTTCCAGCACAATATTGAATAGGAGTGGTAACAAAGAGTATCCTTGTCTGGTTCTTGTTCATAGAGGGAAGGCTTTCAGTTTCTCTCCATTGAGAGTAATGTAGGCTGTTGGTTTTGTATATATGCAGTTAATTATGTTGTGGAATTTCCTTTCAATTCATACTTTGTGAGTGTTTTTATCAGGAATGGATGTTGGATTTTGTCAAATGCCTTTTCTACATCAATTGATATCATGTGGTTCTCTTCTTTTTTCTTATTTATATGGTGGATAACGTTGATCGTTTTTCTAATGTTGAACCATCCTTGCATCCCTGGTATGAATCCCACTTGATCAAGATGTATTATCTTTTTGATGTGCTGCTGGATTCTGTTGGCTAGGATTTTGTTGAGAATTTTTGCATCTATGTTCATGAGGGATATTTGTCCATAATTTTCTTTCTTAGTGCCATCATTTCCTGGTTTTGGAATGAGGGTTATACTTGCTTGATAAAATGTTTTAGGAAGTTTTTCATCCTCCTCTATATTCTGGAATAATTTGAGTAGAATTGGTGACAGGTGTTCCCTGAATGTTTGGTAGAACTCACCAGTGAATCCATCTGGGCCTGGACTTCATTTGGTTGGGAGTTTTTGATGACCTGATCAATTTCTTGTTTTGTTATGGGTCTGTTCAGGATTTCTAAGTTTCTACATTTGTTGGAGTACAACTTTTCATAGTATTCTGTTATTATTCTTTTCATTTCCTTTGGTTCTGTTGTGATATTACCCATGTGGTTTATGATGTGTGTTATTTGTGTCTTCTCCCTCTTTTCTTTTGTTAGGTTTCCTAATGTTCTGTCAATTTTGTTAATCCTTTCAAAGAATCAGCTTCTTGTCCTGTTGATTCTTTCTATGGTTTTTCTGTTTCGATCTCATTTATTTCTGATCTAATCTTTATTATTTCTTTTCTTTTGGTGGCTGTAGTTTCCCTCTGTTGGTCTGTTTCTAATTGTTGTAGATGCTGTGTTAATGTGTTAATTTTGGTTCTTTCTTCTTTTTGGATGTGTGCATTTATTGCAATAAATTGTCAATTCAGGACTGCTTTTGCCGTGTCCTAAAGATTTCAGTATGTTGTGTTTTCGTTCTCATGTGTTTCTAGGAACTCTGTAAGTTCACGTTTAATTTCTTATACTACCCAGTCACTTTTCAGGAGGGTGTTATTCAGTTTCCATGTATTTGACTTTATTTCCTTGGTTTTCCTATTGTTGATTTCTAATTTGATAGCATTGTGGTCTGAGAAGATGTTTTATAGTATTTTGGTATTTGTAAATTTTTGGAGATTTGTTTTGTGGCCTAAAACATGGTCTATTCAGGAGATGTTCCATGTGCACTGGAAAAGAATGTGTATTGTGCTGCTGTTGGGTTGAATGCTATGTATTCATCTATGAGGTCCAGTTAGCTGATTGTGTTGTTTAGTTCTTCTGTGTCTTTGTCAAGTTTTTCTGGTTGTTCTACCCATTTTTGAAAGCAGTGTATAATTAAAATCACCCACTATTATTGTAGATTCATCTATTTCTTTCTTCAAATCTATTAAAGTTTACTTTATATATTTTGGAGCTCATTGGGAGCATAGATAATTATTATGGTTATGTCATCTTGTTCAGTTGTCCCTTTAATAATGAGATAATGTCCATCTTTATCGATTATGGTGGTTTTTTGCCTTAAAGTTTATTTTATTAGAGATTAGTACTGCCACTCCTATTCATTTTTTATTTCAATTAGCTTGGTATCTTTTTTTCCATCCTTTGAGTTTTAATCTGTTTTTGTCTCTGTCTGTGAGATATGATAGAACAGTAATGTTAGGATAGAGGAACAGACCCGACACTTCCTTGTTTGTTTTTATTACAATTAGCTTGGTATACTTTTTTCCATCCTTTGACTTTTAATCTGTTTTTGTCTCTGTCTGTGAGATATGATAGAACAGTAATGTTAGGATAGAGGAACAGACCCGACACTTCCTCACCCCCGCCCCAATGTTAACCCCGCCCTGCCCACAGTAGAAGAAGATAACTAAATAATTAGGAGGCAAAAAGAAGATAAGTCTATGAGCAATAAGAACATCAGAGATAGGCACTGTAAAGAATACATACCCTAGACAGTCATGATCAGATGTCTATCTCGCTGGCTTTCAGAGAGGGACCCAGTCGCCTATTGTGTACTATCTCTTTCTATTAAACCTGCTTTCTTGCATTCCGGTTGTCTTGCTCAGATCGTGCATCCGCGACACCTCGCCTGCATCTGCGACTCCTTGCTAGAAGTCAAGAATTCCTGTGGCATGTTTGGTAACAATAGTGACTTTTTATATGGTTTCCAAGACTTTAAATACTTTCAGGAGCAGACAGCTTCATCTTTTAACCACAGAGCGACTTTTGGGTTTGAACTGCTGACTTTGTGAACTGCCTACTTAGCAGTCCTGTGCTTATTCTATAGTACCACTGTTGTTGTTGTTGTTGTTAAGTGCCTTCGAGTCGGTTCCGACCCATAGTGACCCTGTACAGGGTTTCCGAGGGTGTAAATCCTTACGGGAGCCGCGGAGTGGCTGGTAGTTTCGAACCACTGACCTTAAGGTTTGCAGCCCGATTCGTAACCACTACGCTACCAGGCTCCTAAATATAGTTGTTGTTGTTAAAAAGTACTGTCGAGCTCTTTGCGAAAGACTTGGTCGCAGCTGCAGGTTTCCTCGCTCGGCCCCGCTCCTGCTCCTGACTCACCGCTGCTCACTCTTGCTGAGGAACGAGTAGGTCAGGAAGCCGCACCGCCACCATGGCTTTTAAGGATACCGGAAAGACCCCCGTGGAACCAGAGGTGGCCATTCATCAGATTAGAATTACTCTATCCAGCCGCAACATGGAGTCGCTGGAGAAAGTGTGTGCTGACTTGATTAGAGGTGCAAAGGACAAGAACCTGAAAGTGAAGGGCCCAGTTAGGATGCCTACCAAGACCTGAGAATCACAACAAGGAAGACTCCTTGTGGTGAAGGTTCTAAGACCTGGGACCGCTTCCAGATGAGAATCCACAAGCCACTCATTGACTTGCGCAGTCCTTCTGAGATTGTTAAGCAAATCACTTCCATCAGTATTGAGCCTGGAGTAGAGGTTGAAGTCACCACTGCAGATGCTTAAGTCAACTATTTTAATAAATTGATTATCCATTGGTAGATTTTGTTGGCTTTTATTCAGAATACCAACTGTTTTAGTAATTGTTTAAATGCTATGCCTAGTAATGAATGAAATATAGTTTGGGTAAAATTACTGCTGTTTAGATTTCACTGTTTGTCCAAAACAATAGAGCTAGTTAATGGCATAGCTGCAATTTTAAACAGGCTCGTTAAACTTAAGATCTCTGAGTTCCAAGTTGACTTTGGTTTTTTTTCATAGAGAGAATGTCTCTACTAGAATCATATCCCTCGGTGGCAAAAAGCAAAAGAATCCCAGAAGCACCTTGGGAGAAAGGCCTGGTGATCTGCTTATAAAAAAAACAAACCCTGTGGAGTTTGGGTCTGATCGATAACCCAGGATCTATGGATCAATAACAGGGTTTGGTAAAATGTAGTTTGTGAAACTTCTATGACTTCAAGCTGGGTTTTGGTGACAGGTAAGCAGTGTTATAAACTTCCAACATCTGTTCATAAATTGATGATCCACTCAAATTTTTCATAGTAAGACATCTGTACAGACGAGCTATCAAATGAAATATTCCCAGAAATCTTTGTCTTTTAGGCCATGCATGATCTGTCGTGTATCCAAATTTAATCCTTCCCCTGTCTGACATCAAAAGTCTTTTCTTTTTTTTTTTTTCCTTTAAGCAGATTAAACATGGTTTTGAAAAAAATAAAAGTACTGTCGACTTGGTTCTGATTCATAATGACCCTGTATAAGGTTTCAGAGGAGTGGTTGGTGGGTTTGAACTGTCAACCTTGTCGTTTGATGTCCAGTGGTGATCCTACAGTGCCACACCAGGAGTGCCTTAAATACAGTTGTTGTTAAGTGCCGTATAGTAGGTTCTGACTCATAGAAAACCTGTGTAGGTTTTTCGAGGCGACTGGTTTGAACCACTGATCTTGTGGTTCAAACCGACCTCATAGTCCTGCGCTTTATCCTACAGTGCGACACCAGGACAGGGCAGTACACCCAGTTAAATTTGTATTTTAAATAAACAGCCAATACTTTTTGGTAGAATACCCCATTGCAATAGTTATGGGGCACTTCTACCTCATCATTATGTATCATATTTAACTGAAGGGTCTAGGATTATATTTTTATTTGCTAAATCTGACAATTCTAGTAATTTCTGGAATCATTTGTTACCTATAAAATGAGGATGACAGTCATCCCTTATAAAGAGACTTGCACATGGTAAACCCTTAGATAACCTTCGAAAACAGGGAACTTTTGTAGAAGACATACAGAGGACTTCAAAAAGCACGTGGAAAAATGGAAATAAAGAGAATGGAATTTCTCCACGAACCTTTTGAAGCCCACTTATATATTAAACTAACGTGCACCCAAATGTATGCGAAACCTTATTAGACGGTTTCCTAAAGAGCACCGTGTTCTTTCACTAGAATTAACCAAAAATTTGCAAACTGCACTGAGAGGTTTGCAAATTAGCATTCAAAGTAATAATCTTAAAGTGTCCAAGCAACAGATAAAGTGGAAAAGGATTTTCCTTGGTTACAAGGAGAGCATTGGTTTAGTCCCTGAGCAGGCGCACAACGGTTTCTGCGGCTTCTTCCCCTTCCTGATGCCCCGCCTTACCCGAGAAAGAAGTCACGTGGGCGAGCCGGCGCTAATCTGAAGAGAACGGGTCTTGTCACGTGACCTAGGTCTTGTCTCACACCAAGTATGGAGCCGGAAGAGGGTACGCCCTTGTGGCGGCTGCAGAAGCTGCCGGCGGAGCTGGGCCTGCAGGTGAGCACCGGACGGTCGCCGGGGTTCCCTGTTGGCCGCCGTGAGGTCCAGGCCCGGTGTCCCTGTCGCCGGGCTCGCTCGGGATCCCCAGGGAAGGGAGGCGGAAGGGGCGTGATTTTGGGTGGCCGGCCCCCTACCTCCCCTGTGAAGCTGAAGAAGCTTGGGGTTTTGCCACCGTGGCCCGACTTTTGAGATCAAACGTTTCCGGCCCGCATCTGCACCCCCTTGGAAGCGGGCCATGTGCGCCCACGCGCGACTCTTAAAGCTTGTGATTTGGAGTCTGTAGTTTGCAGTCTCCTCATATACATTTCATTCATTGAGTACATCTGTCCCCGTGCTTGCTCTGTACCCATGAGCGCGACAGGAAGAAAAAAAAAAATATGTTAGGAAGGAAATGAAATAACCGAGAAACTTACTTTAACTAGAATGGTGCAGGATGGCCTTTCCCTTAAAAGGTGACATGTATGTTGACACTGAACTTAAGGAACCTGGTGAAGTTTGACAAAAGCAGCTTCATTCTGGCCGTCCAGGTATAGCACCAAATGGCAAATACCTTGGGGTTTTGTCTTTAGCCCGTCCTAATAGAAGGTGAAAACAAGAATCCAGAATGGTTTTTTGTTGTTTACCTTACTTCTCTTTTTTTTTTTTTCTGTATCATATCCCATTCACCCACTCCACAAACAGGACTTCTGATTGCCACTACCGCATAATGTTATCTTTAGTCATCCTTCTCAAAACCATAATATATAGAACTAAATATGTACTCCATAAACAATAATATAGCCATAAAACAATTTTTTAAAAATCTAGGATTTTTGTGGTGTGGCGCTGTGGGTTAATGCACCAGACTGCAAAGCCGTTTGAACTGCAAGGTCGGCAGTTCAAGCTCACCAGCTACTCCTCGGAAACCCTCTACTGGGTCGCTATGGGTCGGAACCAACTCGACGGCACTTCACAACACAACAGTAATTTTTAGTTAATATGAGTAATTTTCAGAATAATTGAATATTGAACTTAACTGCTGCATATGGCGTGAACTTTTCCTGACAACATATTGGCTACAATGCAAATAAATAGGTTGTGTATTCATACTTAGAATTAATACGTGTTTCCTTTTTCTTTGTAGCTTCTCCACAAAATAATTGATGGCATTTGTGGGCAGAATTATCCTCTACACCAGGATTATCACAGCATTTGGGATTCAACAGAATGGATACACGTTCTAGAAGATACTACCACATTTTTCAAAACTACAGTGGGTAAAAATGTATCTGATGAAGAGGTAACTTCACTCCAAATTTCTATCCTTTATAATGAACACATGCTAGCATTTTAAAAAAAATTAAATTGGTCTTTAGGATGCTATACAAGACTCATCATCAGTAGTACATATGTAAGTAAAAAACGTCAATAGTTTTGAGTAAATGAAACTGTGGAAGTTAAGGGTTTTTTGGTTGTTTTAATTTTTTAAATTGTGTAACCTTTAAAGCATACAGAAATTAATATAACAGACACCTACATTCTTACTACTATAATTAAGCCGTTGTTTTACACTTTGAATTCCGGCTATTTGCTTTTAAAAGTAAAGCATTACTACTGTTATTGTTGTTTGCAATTAAGTTCAGTCTAACTCAAGCAACTTTGTATAGGGTTCCCAAGGCTGTAAATCTTTATAGGAACAGAAAGCCTCAGCTTCTGCAGAGCCGATAGTAGATTCACACTACTGACCTTGTGGTTAATACCCCAGTGCATAACTCACTATACTACCGGGATTCCTTAAAGCATTATGTTGTTGTTGTTCTTAAGTACCGTGGAGTCGGTTCCGACTCATAGTGACCCTGCACAGGGTTTCCGAGGCTGTAAATCTTTACGGGAGCAGAAAGCCTCATCTTTCTCCCGCGGAACCGCTGGTAGTTTCGAACTGCCGTGCTTGAGGTTAGCAGCCCGATTCGTAACCACTACGCTACCAGAGCTCCTTAAAGCATTATAGATATAACTAAATATTTTCCTACTCCCACATACTACCCTCCATCCCCAGAGATCACCACTTGCCTGAAGTTGGTTTAAGGAGACAGGGTGATGTAGTAGGTTAAGCACTAGATTGTTAACCACAAAGTAGTCCAAACCTACCATCTACCCTGCAGGAGAAAGATGAGACACTCTGTCTCTTTAAAGACTTTTGTATTCGGCATGGTTTGGATGTTTGCATGAAATAATGTATATAAAAACTTGGGGTATTTAGATGTATAACTTGTAAAGGATAACATTTGCAAATTGTTTTTTTTCCATGAAATACTATGTTTTGGATATTTCCCATAGCTAGATGTAGCTCCAGTTAACAAATTTTAATCCCTTGTATTAGTTTAAAAAAGATTTATGTGTTCCCCTATTAATGGACAGTTAGGTTATATTGGCTGTTGTTGTTGTTGTTAGGTGCCATCGAGTCGGTACCGACTCATAGCGACCCTATGCACAACAGAATGAAACACTGCCCAATCCTGGACCAACCTCACTATTGTTGCCACACTTGAGTCCATCAATGCTGCTATCTGGCCAGTCCATCTTGTTGGGGGTCTTCCTCTTTTTTTTCTGACCCTCTACCCTACCAAACATGATATCTTTCTCCAGCGACTGGTCCCTCCTGACAATATGTCCAAAGTATGAAAGACGAAGTTGGGCCATTTTGGCCTCCAAGGAGCATTCTGGCTACACTTCTTCCAACACGGATCTGTTTGTTCTTTTGGCAGCCATTGGCAGCCTCTGGCACTTTCAGTATTGGCTGGTCTTCGCTATAATGAATACTATTGCTACAGACAGTCTTAAATCTGTTCCTGAGCACACACGGGATATCTTTTCTTGGGTGGTTGTTAAGTGCCATGGAGTCATTTTGAACTCATAGCGTCCCTATATTGGGTTTCCAAGGAGTGACTGGTGATCTTTAACCATCGACCTTGTGGTTCAAACCGACTTTGCAGTCCAGCACATTAAGTTGTAGTGTCATGGGATATTATGGTCTCACTCTGCTAGACTCTTTTTATTTATTTTTTAATTATTTTTTAAATACTTGGAATGTTTTTGTTTTATTCAGTTATGATTTAATTACACAGTTGCTCACAAAATATAAACTGTAAGATTTAAATAATTGAAAATTAAAATCATGCAGTTTATAATTTGATTGTGCATTTTGGTGACTGGTCCATATTCAAAGGGGCTTCAAAAAATAAAAAAAAATTGGTAGGCAAACAATTAAAAAATAATGGAGTTCTATCAAGGGAGAAGAGCATAAGCGGAATGTGGGACCCAATCCATAGTTGCAGCAACACCAGGGATGGAGGCAGAGATGAGGACTCTAGGCTCATGGAAAGAGAAAGGCTGTGGCCAGGAGGCAGGCTTGTAGGATATGCCCTTTGGTTGTTTAAATGAGTATATATTGTTAAGTGTTGTGTAAGTAAAAAACAAACAAACAAACAAAAAAAAAAACAGGGAATAGAAGCAAATGCTCTTGAAGATGCATGGAGGAGATTGTAATCATTGCAATGAAATGAGTGTAAAGCCGATGTTCTCCCATGTAAACTATCCCTCAGTTCACAATAAAAACATAAAAAAAAATAGTGGAGTTTTTCCACAAACCTTTTGGAGCCTGCTCATATGTTTGAAAATTATATGTATTCTACAATTGTTGGGTATATTGTTCTATCGTAATCCCCGTGATACAAGTTGTTAAGTGCTAGCCAAAAGTTTTGTACTTGAAGCCCATCGACAGGTGCCTGAGTTCTAGTGATTTGTTTTCAAAAGTCCACAGCCCTGAGAACTCTCTGGAGCCCAGGTGTACTCTGTACATGGGATTTGTAGGAGTCAGAATTGATTTTACAGCAACAAAGAATAACATCAGTGTTCTACATGTGGTTTACGTTAAGTAGAATCATAGTATTTTCTATTACTTCTGTATCTTTATTGATTTTTTTGTTGTTGTTGCCTTCTGTCAGTTACTGAAAGATACATGAATGTCTCATTTTAGTTCTGCTAAGTTTGCTTGGTATGCTTTGAAACTGTTGTTAGGAATACAGAAATATAAGATTGTGATATATTTCTGTTGAGCCATCCTTTCTATTTCTTGCACTGCCTCTTGCCTGCAAAGCTGCATTATCTTACACATCCTGATAGTTTCACCAGCTTCAAGTTTCCAACCAGTATCCAGGCTGTGGTTTCCTTCTTGCCTCTGCTTCCAACTCTTTCCTTTATTCAGTGCTCTCCAGAAGTTGCTTAAAGTCGCCTGTTTGCTTGCTGTGCATTTGTGTTTTTTTATTTCATAGTTAACAGAAATAACTTCTTTTTATTCGTTTACTGTCATATTTAAGGGATATGTGACAAAAGAGTGAGAGTATGTGTTTACAACTTAAGCAGAAAGTTCCATGTGCTTATTTTTGAACAATTATTTTTATTTTCATAGATATATCAGCAGTTGAATCAGTTGAATTCATGTCATCAAGAAGCTATCATGAAATGCTTAAAAAGTCGAGCAGATGAAATCAAACAGGCTCTGTCAGGAGAAATTGTTGCCATTTCCTCTGCACAACTTCAGGATTTTGATTGGCAGTTAAAGGTGAGAGTATTGACTTATGACTATGTTTACTTTTATTTTTTAGATAGAGAGGAATATTAATTATTTTTCATAGAATGATGTGTCTTATATTTTGTGACTACATTCTACCCAAGAAACTAAAGATCATTGAAATTACGTCTTATGCATTAGCTTGGGCATAAGTAACACTACACATATCCAAACCATGAATAATAGCTTCACATCGATAATACTTTTGGTTAACTAGCTCTATAAATCATTAAATGTCATAAGGAGTAGAGCAGTATGAGAAGGTATCAAAAAGTCTGTAGAAAAGTTCCATTATCTTTTCATCCCATTTTTCTATAAACATTTTCGAAGCCGCCTCATATATATTCACCATGGTGTTTTAAAATTTTCTAGACCTTAAGATCTTCTTGATATTGGTAAATATGATTCTTTATGTAGGAAGAAAGTATTTAATATTATTAAGGAGAAATTTGGTAGACATTTTGAGTAGAGTCATGATCAATTTCAGATCAGTTTCAGCTCAACATTCATTTTAGGTAAACAACAAAGACATGCAGATAAGAAAACAAATGTACTGTATTTCTTGACTTTAGCGTGACCCTGGATAAAATGCCTCATATTGTCTTGTTCGTAAGACGGAGAACAGTGTGAGAAAATAACACAATTAAATGGACTCATAGCTCGATAAATAACCTCCCCAAAACAGGTGAAGTTGTAATACTTAGAAGGAGTTCTCTGTGTTTCTGGCATTGGCCCAGAATTCTTCAACATTTTTATGAATATTATGCGTATCTGAAGGGGATATAAAAGTGAGGTATATTTAATATGTAATATGCGTATCTGAAGGGGATATAAAAGTGAGGTATATTTAATATGTAATATTATATAATCAAAGTAATATTATTTTACAGCCAATTACAGTAATGAACTAAATGAAGCCAAATAAATTGAGCAAACATAACCTAAATAGAGGCTTTTTCATTTAAATAAAGCCAACTCTAAAATTAAGAGCTATGCTAATAGTGTCTGTTAGAAATTTTAAGTTGTTTTGGTTTTACCAAAGTACAAGTTGAATCAGCACTATGTTGATTACAGCTGGTCCCTGATGTTCGATAAGGTTATGTTCCGAGAATTCCATTGTAAGGTTGGTTCTGACATAAGTTGAGTGCTTTTTGGGGGGGATTTGAAACATTATGTAGAAACCTACAGGTATATTTTAATATATACATATGTGTACATAGATGTAAAAAAATACACAAATCATAAAAATATACTCCTGACAGTGGGAGAGTTAGGCAACATTGGCTTTTTGTCAGTTACAGTAAGAACTCCACTTTTGGGAGTGTCTGAATCATCTGGATTGTCCCTGGAAATGAGAATGGTGTTTCTAGTAAAAAAATTAGTGATCATTGTCTTGTAAACCAGTTTAATTTGTATATTTTGTGATAAAATTATTAGTGCTTCCTGAATCTGCCTGTCAGTGTTAGCAAAGCAATCAAATTGTGAGTTCATGTTTTCAAGCAGCTAAAGTCCTTGATTTAGTTTAGAAGAAATTTTGGCTAATTTTCCACTCTAAGATTTTTTGACAGTCTCTCTCCTTCCTCTTCCTAATTACTTCTTTTCCAGCATTTCTTTCCTCTTTAAACCCCAGTAAGGTCTAATCTGTCAGTTCTCCATGATCTATGTATGAGCTTTCCATATCAGTGATACCAAGTTCTAAATTCAACATTCTTGCCTTCTGAATCGTTTTCCCACTCATCTCTCCCATCACGCTATCCTGACCAAATAGTTGGAGTGTGTTCACGTAACCCAGCAATTTTTTTCATATTCGCTGCATTTTTCATATTGTTTTTTCTATAACTTCCTCCTAGGAAGATTTGTCAGATATATTGATGGTCATAAGCACAGTTCCTTGTGACTCAAAATACATTGTAGTTTGTGTCTTAGTCTGGGTTTTCTAGAGAAGCAAAACCAGTGAAACATACATGTATATGTAAAGAGAAATTTTTGTCATGGAAATGGCTCACACAGTCGTAGAGGTGGGAGAGTCTTAAGTACAGGAGAACCAAGATCAGCAGGTCAGACAGCAGGCAGGCAATAGTGCAAGCCACTGGCTCAAATCCAAAGAACTGGAGGTTGGAGGACAGACCAGTTACAAAATCTAGACCCAGCAGAAAGCAAGCAAGTTTTGCTGGAGTATCTACTATATTGGAAGCAGACTGAACCCTTGAGTAAACTTCCTTTCAGTTGACTGGCTGCTCATAACTGACTTCATCTTAGAGTTGATTACACCATATTAGATACCACCAGGAGAATAAGTAGTGTCCTGGTGTGGCGATGCAGGTTAATGCGCTGGACTGCAAAGACACCTTGAACCTCAGGGTCGATGGTTCAAGCTCACTAGCTACTTCTCAGAAACCCTGTGCAAGGTAGCTATGAGTCAGAACCAACTCAACAGCACTTACCAACAACAACAATAGAGATAAACACATCTTGCTGCCGAACCACTGAGAATCCTCGCACAGTCAGGTTGACACAAAATCTTAACTATCACAGTTGGGTACTACCTGTTTTGGATTGCTTGGTAGAAATTCATTCTTTTAAGCAAAAGGTTGTTGTTTAATGCTGTTACGTCAGTTCCAAGTCATATTGACCCTGTATAAGGTTTCCGAAGAGTGGCTGGTGGGTTTGAACCACCTATGATGGTGGTGGTTTTGTACCAGGGAGTCGATTCCAACTCATAGCAACCCTGCATAGGGTTTCCGAGGCTGTTAATTTTTATGGGAGCCGAAAGCCTCATCTTTCTCCCATGAAACAGCTGGTAGTTTCGAACTGCTGACGAGGTTAGCAGCCAGACTTGTAAACACTACACTACCAGAGCTCCTTAAAAGTTGTATAGATGGGAGAGTAAATATTCTGCATAACTACTGAGGCTAGAGGAAGGGCTATAATACATCATTTGCATTAAGATAGATTTTAATTCAATGTAGGGAAGAACTTTTAACATATGAATATCTGAAAATGATTTATCCTTTTACTGTATCATGTTAATCATTGGTGGTATTCAAGCGTATGCTGAGAAACCACTTGTTGAAAATAGTAAGAAAGAAAATTAATCATAAGTGGACAACCTGAAACAGGTTCTTTCAGATCTCAAGTATTCTGAATCCTTTATTTGAAGAGAGCATGGAGGAGATACATAAGGATTGGATTCTACAGTCTAGGTATCACAAGTAGGATCTTTCGAGGCTGACTGTTAGGGAAGGAGTCCCTTATCAAAACACAAGTCATTTTTGCAAGTGATGATGCTCTGCATAAGGATTCATTTCTTTGGGGATTTTCCTACTTGGATTCCAGGAAAATTGAGTTTCCTTTTGGCATCTGCCAGTGAAGCTACAGAGCTTGTCTCAAAAAGTATTAGTACCAGGAATACTTAGTTCTTCCACTTCCTGTAAGATGTTCTTTGGGAACAAAAAGAAAGAAGTTAGGCAAATGACTTGAGTATTTTTGTTTAGTGACTGTAATGAAAGATGGTATCTTGATAACATATTTGTAAACAGCTTAGTAGCTAGCTGATCATGCATTAAGCATCTTAATTTCTGAGCAGTTAGCAGTGTTTTAAGCTCATTTATCTTCGTATATGGACTTTCATGCTGTTTGCATCTTCACCTTTCTTGCTGCATTTGTCCTAAGTATTTCCCAGCCACACACCTCTGAATAACTGTTTCTGCCATAAATGCTAACTTGTCCTCTTTTTCTAACCTATTGTCTTTCTTTTATCCACTGACTTTTTTTTTTTTTCTTTCAATTAAATATGTGATGTTTTAGTATGTTGTTGTTGTTGTTGTTGCTGTGTGCTGTAGAGTCAGTTTCAACTCATAGTAACCCTACATCGGGTTTCTGAGGCTTGAAATTGCAAGAGCAGAAAGCCTCGTTTTTCTCCTGTGGGGCAGCTGGTAGACTAGTGCCTCGTACTTTGTGGTTTGCAGTCCATGCTTATCCTATGGAGCCACGACACTCCTGTTGTTTTAGCATAGGTTTATTTTTTCCACCTTGCTTTGTACTTGACAACAAACATTAATACTTTGTGTTTTTTTTGTACTATTGCTAAACGCTGATGCATATTTAATACAGTCCTCCATAACTGTTTTTTAATTACCATTTCCTTAATTTTAAACAGCTTGCGCTTTCTAGTGACAAGATTGCAACATTACAAATGCCACTTTTAAACCTTCATTTAGATGTAAAAGAAAATGGTGAAGTCAAACCATACTCTGTTGAAATGAGTAAAGAAGAGCTGCAGAATCTAATAAATTCCTTGGAAGCAGCTAATAAGGTATTTGTTTTAATTTTGTTGTGTGGTTTAAGTTTTTACAGTTTTGATACCTTAGAGCAATATGAGGAAAACTCAAAGTTGACTTAAAATATTTCTTTGTTGCCTGCTGTTTAATGCCGTTCATAGGAAAGTACTTTACAGATAGGTTCTACAGCTCTACTTTGAGATATTAAGTGGAGTATATGTTGTCATTTTCAGTTACTTAGTTTGGAGCGTGACATACAAAAAAGCTCATTTTGAAAGAATAATAGAGCTTTTTTAACAGTTGGATTAGTTTTGCTTCAGTGCTTATTAATGATAAAAATAAAATTTTTACCTTGGGGCTGGTGAAATTAGTTTATTCTCAAGTTTATAATCATCATAATCCTGAAGAAAAATATGTCTATTTTAACTGGACGAATAATCGAAAATTGCTTCTATGATTCTGTAGCTATAGAACAACACATGCCTTAGAGTTATTATGACAAAGTCAGGTTGAGACAAGATAGAATTAACGAAAGACCTTAAAAACGTTATGTTGACAAAACCCAAATCCAAAGCCCACTGTCATCGAGTCGATTCTGACTCATACGACCCCTATCTCTAGGGTTTCTGAGGCCAATTGTGAAAGATGTAACAACTGAAAGACTCCCACTTTTTTCCCCCATGGAGCCAGTGGGGGATTTGAACCACTGACCGTCCACTTTCATTGGTTAATAAATATGGGAAATAATGTTTTAAATATTAAAAACTGCTGCTGTGAGGAAAAATGAGAATAATTCTCTTTATGTGAAGGTAAGTCAAAAAGTACCGCTATGAGGGTTCCAGTAGTGATATGCACAGGCTTGTCCCAGCTACAACATGTTTAAACATGTCTCTGCGATCAGTGTACATCTGCAGACAGGTTCACTCAGTAATACACTTGGCTTAGTCTGGTTAGGATGACTTTGAAAATAAAGGTCCAATCACAAGAGCTGTTTTTAAGGGGATGTGCGGCTGTTAGCTGCCGTCGAGACCTTACCATCTCATCATGACCTTATTATGTACAACTGAATAAAAGGCTGCCTGGTCCTACGCCAACCTCACAATTCAAGGCAGACAAGCGTCTGAAAGATACGCCAACTATTTTTTGGGACTTCCAAAGAAAAGATTTTCACAATGGACACTGGCCAATTATAAGGGGCTTCTCATGAAGAAATTTTAAGAAAATTGAAAACTATATTGTTGAGAAAATGGGCAGGAAAGTTGTCCTGAGGAATTTTTTTCCACCATGACTATGCACCTGCTCTTTATTGTAGGGTAACAAGAGCTGTCCTTTGAGTATCTCCTTGGGAAACCTTACCCCAGCCACCTTATAGCCCGAATCTTGCCCTTCAGACTTCATTTTGTTCCCCAAACTTAAAGGAATATTTCAAAGAAACATGATTTGAGTCCCTTGCTGTTTAAACATGGTATAAACTGAAATGCACAGGATTCTTTGGAGGAAGTTTGCTGTTGCTGACTACTGTCGAGTCTGTTTTGACTCATAACAACCTTGTATAGTTTTCCGAGGCTTAAAATCATCACAGCAGCAGTAAGTCTCATCTGTCTCCTGTGGAGCGGCTGGTGGGCTCAGCTGCCAACAGTTCACAGTCCAGTGCTGATCTGTGCAGCTTCCACACTTCCTTGGAGGAGACTCGGAGAGATGGAAACACTGCCATCATAAGCATCTAGACCTCGATAGGAGAGATGTTGAAAAACAGTTACTTCAACATTTAGATACTTTGGTTGAGTAAAGAATTCTGTGGTTTCATAGTAGCACTTTTTGGGTTACTCTCATATATGTCTGTCATTGATGCCCTGAATTTTCCCAGTCAATTCTTGCAAACCTCTCTTGCCATTAGGCAGTCTTTGTGGTCTTGTCTCTTGTAAATCCCGTAATTCTACAGCTTCCCTCTGTCCTCTGTAGTTGCCCAAACATTTTGGTACCTTACTGAAACAGGTCCACAGTAAGTAATCAAAGTGGTAGTTCAAACTCGGCTCGTCTTTGGATGACGTATGTCTGAAGAAGTATGTGGTAGTGCCTGGTATAAACTTTAAATGATTCCGGATCACAGAACCTAGCAGGCGTGTGTCATCAGTTATTGGGTTTTGTACTTGTTTTGGAGTTTGTATGCCATACCCTTCATCCGGAGCCCTGGTGTGGTGCTGTGGGTTAATGCACTGGACTGCTATATCAGTGATTCAGGCTCACCAGCTGCTCCTCAGAAACTTATACAGGGTCGCTGTGAGTGGGAACCAACTCGATGGCACTTAACAGCAACAACCCTACATCCAGATATATCCAAGTATTTTTTTTTAGCATGTATCAGCACCAATTTTATATCCCCTGATGCCCCCCCCCCCCCCATTTTTGTTTTAAGGTGGTCCTGCAGTTGAAATAACTGGAAATGAAGAATACCAACGCTATTAAATTTCACTGCTACAATTGACGATGGAGTGAATTCTGTGTTTGCAGAAAACCTGCGATGTATTAAGCCAAGCTGGGGCAGCAGCAGTGATGAGATTGCAAAGATACTTACCAGCTTCCTTAGAGACCAGGAAATGACATGGTTGACAGAGCGTGCATAAGAAATGCAGTAAAGATGAGAAAGCTGTTGTGGCAGTGAATATTTTCATAATGACTGTTTTGCCTCATTTATTTAATATTTGAAAAATCTTTATGGATGTATAGTTTAGTATTGAAAGCTAAAAATAGATTCTAATGTAATGTAAACATACAAAGCACACAAATATACTTGAATATTGCTTAACGAAGTATGTAAATAGCAAGAACATGTATTATGTAATTATTTGGTATTTTAAAGAATAACTTTTTTTTAAAATGTCTAAGCTGCATATATAACTCAGGAGATTACATATTTTTGTCATATTTCAAAGGAAAGAATAAAAATTCTTTTAGATAGAAAATCTTTAGACATGAATAGAAAAAAGTCTCCAAGTTTATGTAATAATTCCATGTGTATGAATTCTAGGAACTAAAATCTTTCACTAGAACACTAGAAAAAAAATGCAAATAACAGTTACTTCTCCATTTCTGTATGATCAGGAGAGTTATGTTCTGATAAAAAGAATTAGATGTTACTGTATAGTGTATATATTACTATCAAATATCAGATAAAAACAACATAGAGGTTCATTTTTTGCTACAAATGCTAACAATGAATTTAACACTGGGGTATTAACTTCATTGGCAGGCAAACCATTTTAACTTCAGTTAACTTTACAGAAATTATTCTGAACAAATAAAAAGTGTCATACTTTGTTTTTGCATATTGCTTTTTTCTTTCAAAGGATCTTCATTCATACAACTCAATAATCAGTAGTGTTTAAATTATTTGGCACTTGTTACATGTAAGCTTTATAGCTTATTAAGCCCATTACTGTTGAATTGATGTTTCCAGAGTAGAACTATGCTAGATAGTGTTTTCAGTTACTGCAGTTGCATTGAAGCCGAGTCCCTGGTGTCTCTCCCACGGAGCTCCTGAGTGGATTTGAGGTAAGAAGCTTTTGGTTGGTAGTCTTGTACTCAGCCACTTGCACTACCCACAGACTTGTATAGTTCATTAGAGTATTTGGATATTCTTAGAGGTTACCAGAGCAATTATTACTTTTTTCATCATACAAATGAGGATAGACTTAAAGAAGTTAGTATCTGAGTCTAATGGAAACAGAGCTACTCAAAGTACGTTCCACAGTCAATGAATTGTCTATTATTGGTGAGTGATGACACAAGGAGCTTGTGCTAGAATGTTCATCTGCTTCGTTTATGAAAACGGTGTCTTATGAACTAAACAGTGTGCACAATAAAGTAATTGATTCATTTTCTGATGCAAACTTCTCATACTCAGGGGTTTCAAAAGCTAATGGAAAAATTTCATTCTTGATCCATTTTTCCACAAACTTTTTGGAGCCCCCTCTGTAGTGAACAAACTCCTGGTGTGGAACTGTAGGATCAGCCCTGGACTGCGAACTGCAAGGTCGGCAGTTCAAACCCACCTACTGCAATAGAGAGTAATTATCAGGATTAATTAATTATGATTGTCACAACTGTAAATATAGAAGATGTGTAACTAAAAGAGAGTAGTTAATCTTTCACGAACAGGACCTTAGGACCAAAAAGAGTAGTGTGGGATCCTAACCAGAAAAGCAGAGACGGTGGCTGAGGTGATGCCATATAGGGAGCAGCTAAGGACTGTAGTTCCATGGACTGAGAAAAGATGTAGTGGGCCTCCGGGCAGGAGGTTAGCTTGCAAAGGGTGCCCTTTGGACATTTAAATGAATATATATATTTTGTTTTTTATGAGTACATCATCAGATAAAAGGAATAGAGGTAAATACTATTAACTGATGGTACATGGAGGGGATTATAATCATTGCAGTAACACAAAATATGATTTATTGAATGTAAAGCTGATAATCTGCCCTGTAAACTTGCACTCAATTCACAAGAAAAACTTTTTTTAAAAAAATGGGAAATTTTCACCAGCTTTTGAAGGCCCCTTGTGTATGTTGAAATTTAAAAAAAAAAAAATTATTTTCGGTTAATTGAGTTCTAAGTGTAACTCTGTGTTATGAAAGGTTATCATTTCTATGCCTGTGTCAGCCTTAAACTTAGTCGTCTGACTGTCACTTACCTGGTAAACCCCTGAGCCGCCATATCCCCATGTACTAAAATGGGGAAGAGCATAATCTCATAATTGGTGGATTCATTGTAATGGTAGCTTCATAGAGAAAAGTAGACAGGCTTACTAACACTAGGTGAGTGCAGGTAGGACCTTCTACAGGAGACGCACAGTTTCTTCAATTCAGTGGCATAAAAGAAGTGGGAAGGAGATTGCGCCAGACTCAAAGACACTTAAATAACCATATGCAACATGGCGATCTCATCTTGACCCTGATTTGAACAAACAATGTGAGAAAGGCATTTGTGAGACAATTGAGGAAATGTGAATAAGGATTAGGTGTTACATGATCTTGTTATATGCCAATGAGTTGACTCTGACTCATTAATTAAGTTGGTGTGTTATAATCGTGTTATGGTTAGGAACAAAGGCCCATAATTAATAGAGATCTATGTTGTTGTTGTGTGCTGTGGAGTCGGTTCCGACCCATAACGACCCTGTACAGGGTTTCCGAGGCTGTAAATCTTTACAGGAGCAGAAAGCCTCATCTTTCTCTCGCGGAACAGCTGGTAGTTTTGAACTTCTGACTGTGAGATTTGCAGCCCGATTCGTAACCACTACGCTACCAGAGCTTCTTAGAGATATACTAGAGGACTTTAGTTTGTGCAACAGTCTGAATGGGTAAAAGAGGGAAATAATGTAATAAAATAATAATAATGACTGACTTACTAATACTGATTTTCCCTTGCATACTGTTGTAAAATAATGAGCTCTGGTAGCGTAGTGGTTACGAATCAGGCTGAAAATCTTAAGGTAAGCAGCTCGAAACTACCAGCTGTCCCGCAGAAGAAAGATGAGGCTTTCTGCTCCCGTAAAGATTTACAACCTCGGAAACCCTGTACAGGATCACTGTGGGTCGGAATTGACTCGACAGCACTTAACAACAACTGTTTCAAAATAGAAAGGAATATCAGGAAACATGATTACAGAAAGCTTGTAAGCCCGTCTTCAGCCTCTAACTGATTAGAATACCTAAAAGGGGTTTACAACTTGCCCAGTGAAATAGTCTTTTTGCAGAGCCTTTGTACTGTGTAAGACCTGGGGTGAAATTCTGACTCCCATCCAGAACTTCTGAGGTGGGACATTCCTACTTGAAAGGACATGCAGACTAGCCTTGGATGGCTAGAGGAACAGAAGATACTTCTTGAAAGAAAGACCAGCAGGAAAAATAAAAACCAAAAGTGGCAGTCTGATTGGTTACTACAAGAACAAGCAAGTTGTTCACTGGGGAGCCATTAAGGCAAGCAAGTCCCTTCAGAACAAACCTCACTGCAAGACTGAAACTCAAAGAGAACACGTGAACTGGCATGTAAGCTTGCTAGTGACCACATTGGTCTACTGGTGAGAGGAAGTGGGGGAAAGGCAGCTATGAAGATAGGGCTGAGTATGACCATGTTCCATAGACTCCCATTGACCTTGAGATGAGAGAGAAGAGGAAGGGCTGGTTGCTCTAAAGTGTGGTGAGACCTGGGGACTCCTGAGCCCATGGATAAGGGCCTAGCCATGGAGGGCTAGAGTTGAGAGTAAAGTGCACAGCTGATAACGAAGTGAGGGGAGACACACAAGAACATCCAAATTTGCAGATAGTACCCATTTGAACTACCCTGGGCTTAATGGTCAGA
>NW_006408727.1:3218934-3258258 GCF_000296735.1 Chrysochloris asiatica
GGAAGGTAGAATCACCACTGAATAATTTTCATCTAGTCTAGACGGGTCTGTTGAAAGGAGATGGGGATAAGATACTTATGATTCAATAGTGAGTAACTGTTACCATAACTAGTTGCGATTGTCACAACTGTAAAGGCAGAAGTTTTGGAATGTAAAGTGGGGAGTAGTTAATCCAACATTCCAGGAACAGAGGACCCTAGGACTATTAAGGAAGAGTATGAGCGGAATGTGGGACCTTATCCAGAGAAGCAGAGACACCAGAGATGGAGGCAGAGATGATGACATGGAGAGAGAGAGCAGCTGAGGACTCTAGAATCATGGAAAGAAAGTTTGTGAAGAAAAAAAAAGTTTGTGCAAAACGAAATAAAAAGGAGAATACTAAAAGTGCCATGGACTGCCAAAAGAACCAATAGCTCTGTTTTGGAAGAAGTGCAGCCAGAGTGCTCCTTGGAGGCCAAGATGGCTAAACTTTGTCTCTCCTACTTTGGACATATTGTCAGGAGGGCACAGTCATTGGAGAATGGTATCATGCTTGGTAAATGGAGGGTCGGAGAAAAAGAGGAAGACCCCCAACGAGATGGATTAGCCAGGTGGCATCATTGATTGACTCAAGCCTGGCAGCAGTAGTGAGGTTGGCCCAGGATCGGATATTGTTTCGTTCTGTTGTGCATGGGGTCGCTATGAGTCGGTTCCGACTCGATGGCACCTGACAACAACAACAACAAAAAACAGAATTTATTTTTCAACAGACTTATCAAAGACCAAGACACTTAGTCCATCCCTCAGAGCTGAGGAGCCTGAGAAATTAGTTGTGTAAATGCAGTCTTTTGTACAGTAAGTTAATAATAACTTAAGAAACATGGGCACCCTTTTAAAATTAGGAAGCAAAAAGGAGTCAGAAGGAGCCAAATCAGGATTCTAAGGTGGATGGCTGGTAATTTCCCATTGACAATATCACAAAATTGCCCTTGTTTGATGAGGAATGAGCAGGAGCATTGTCATGGCACAGAAGGACTCTTTACTGAAGCTGTTCCAGACATTATTTTTGCTAGAGCTTCAATTAACTTACTCAAAACACTCGAATGAACATACGTTATCATTCTTTGGTCTTCCAGAAAATCAACAAGAAGATGCCTTGCTGTTGTTAGTTACCATCAAGTCAGTTCTGACTCACAGAGATCCACAACAGAATGAAACGCTGTCCAGTCCTACGTCATCCTCACAATCACTATTGAGTCCGTGTTCGCTGCCACTGTGTCAATCTATCTTGGGTGTCTTCCTCTTTTTTTTGCTGACGCTCCACTTTACCACTCATGATGTTCTCCAGGCACTGTTCCTTTCAGACGGCATGCCCAAAGTGCTAGAGACAAAGTCTCACCATCCTCACTTCTAAAGAGCATTCTGGCTGTACGTCTTCCAAGACAGACTTGTTTGTTCTCCTGGGAGTCCACAGTATTTTCAATCCATAATACAACTTAACTTCAGACTCCTGGTGTGGTGGTGTAGGATCAGCACTGGACTGCAAATCACAAGGTCGGCAGTTGAAACCCACCAGCTGCTACTTGGAAAACCCTATATAGGGTCACTATGAGTCAGAACCAACTAACAGCACTTACCAGCATTCTTCTATGGTCTTCCTTATTCATTGTCCAACTTTCCCATGAAATAGAAAATATCATGGCTTGAGTCAGGCACACCTTAGTCCTCAAACTGACATCTTTGCTTTATAGAGGTCTTGTGTAGCAGATTTGCGTAATGCAATGTGTCATTTGATTTCTTGACTGCTGCTTCCATGAGAAAGAATTGCAGATCCAAACAAAATGAAGTCTTTGACAATTTCAATCTTCATTTATCATGAAGTTATTTATTGGTCCAGTTGTAAGGATATTGTTTTCTTTACATTGAGGTCAATCCATATTGAAGGCTGAGAACCAAAATATAGCCTTATGTATACCCTACCTGAATTTAGCGGCCATCTCAAGAACAGATTTGATGCATTAGACATTAATAACTGAATACTAGAATAGTTTTGGGATGACATCAAGAACATCATACAACAAGAAAGCCAAAGGTCTTTTAAAAGATAGAAAAGACAGAAAAGACCAAAGTGGATGTCAGAAGAGACTCTGAAACTTGCTCTTGAATTTAGAAATGCTAAAACGTCCTAAGTATCCCACAAATCTGTTGCTATGATATTTCCTCTTGATTGGTTCCCTTTGTTTTGACCACTTCCACCTCTTGGTAGCCATTGCTTTGATTGTGATTCCTCTTCAAGATGATACTGATAAAATCATGTTTCATATCCTGTTAACAGTTCTTCCAATAAATGCTTCAGGATCTTGATTCCACTTGTTTATAAGTTCCACTGAGTACACAGAGTAGATGGGGATTGGCAGCTTAGACATTGGTTACCTAAAGTGGGGGGACTGGGGCACTATAAGGCTAGTAAGTGGCTGGTTTATGGGTTTTCAAGAGGGAGTTTAGTTTCAGAGCGAGGAGGGTCGGGAGGTAGAATCCCACTGAATAGTTTTCATCGAGTCTAGATTGGTATGGTGAAAGGAGATGGGGATAGGATTCTTTTGATTCAATAGTGAGTAATTGTTATCATGACTTAATTACAATCGTCACAGCTGTAAAGGTAGAAATTGTATAACAATAAGGGGGGAGTAATTAATCTTACATTCCAGGAACAGAGGACCCTAGGATCATCAAGAGAGAAGAGCAAGAGCAGAACGTGGGATCCTAATGAGAAGCAGTGACACCAGAGACAAGAGGAAGAGCTGATGGCATGGAGAGAGAGAACAGCTGAGGACTCTAGACTCATGGAAAAAGAAAGACTATGTGTTGGCAGCTTGCAAAATATGCCCTTTGGTTGTTTAAAATGATTATATAGTCCTGCATGTTTTTGTGTACATCAAAAAAGGAAAAGAAAACAAAGGGAATAGAGGCCAGTATTGTTAACTGATGGCACACAGCAGGGATTGTAATCATTGCAGTGAAAGAAAATACAATCGGTTGAGTGCAAAACTGATGTTCGGCCATGTACACTATCACTCAATTCACAATGTGATGTTGTTAGGTGCCATCAAGTCGGTATCGATTCATACCCTATGCACAGCAGAACGAAACACTGCCTGATCCTAAGCCAGCCTTACTATCATTGCCACACTTGAACCCACTGATGCTGCCACTTGGCCAATCCATCTTGCTGGGGGTCTTTCTCTTTTTCTCTGACCCTCCACCTTACCGAATATGAGATCCTTCTCAGTGACTGCTCCCTCCTGACAATATGTCCGAAGTATGAGAGACGAAGTTTGACCATCCTGGCCTCCAAGGAGCACTCTGGCTGCACTTCTTCCAACACAGATCTGTTGGTTCTTTTGGCAGCCCATGGCACATTCAATATTCTCCTCCAACATCATAACTCAAAAGCATCAATTCTTCTACAGTCTTATTCACTGTCCAGCTTTTGCATGCATATGAGGTTATTGAAAATACCATGCCTTGGGTCAGGTGCACCTTAGTCCTCAAGCTGATATCTTTGCTCTTCAACACTTTAAAAAAGGTCTTGTGCAGCAGATTTTCCTAATGGAATACGTACTTTGATTTCTCGACTGCTGCTTCCATGAGTGTTGATCGATGATCCAAGAAGAATGAAGTCCTTGACAACTCCAATCTTTTCTCCATTCATAAGAATGTTGTTTATTGGTCCAGTGGTAAGGAATTTTGTTTTCTTTGCATTGAGATGCTTTTTAAAAAATTAAATTAAAAATGTATAATTCACAAGAGGTAAGAAAGAGGAGGAAAGGCATGTATATTAAATAATTATTAGGGATTTTCCACATTTGTGATAACACACAACGCTCACAAAAATTTCACAAGGTCTAATTGTTATTAGACCTTGTCATGGTATGACACTGTGGGTTAATGAGCTGGGCCGCAAAGTCAGTTTGAACTGCAAGGTCAGTGATTCAAGCTCACCAGCTGCTCCTTGGAAACCCTATACAGTGTCGCTGTGGGTCAGAACCAACTCAATGACACTTAACAATAATAACAAATTGTTGTAGGACTCCTGGTGTGGTGCTGTAGGATCAGCACTGGACTTTTGAGTCACAAAGTTGATGGTTGGAGCCTATCAGGAGATCCTTGGAGGCCCTATACAGGGTTGCTATGAGTCGAATCTACTTGAGACTCAATGGTATTTAACAGCAAACGTCATTGTTATCATCATTTTGAGGAGGTGTTATGATGTGGATCAGGACCATAGACTGTATAAGTAGAGTTCTTGAATTTGTAGCATGCCTCAGTTTCCTTATCTGTGAAAGTGTATGTATATATGTATATGTCCCATTGGACTATTAATGAACAAGAAATTAATTATTGCATAGGTTGTTTTTAAGTGCCAATGGGTTGGTTCCAACTAAAGTGACCCTGTTTGGAGTTTGAACTACTGAATTTTCAGTTAGCAGTCCAGCACCACACCAGGACCCCAATGACTGCATATAAGCAGCCTTTAATAGTTCCTGACACACAGTAAGTAAGCAACAGGTATTTTAGTTACTATTTTGCAGACAGGAAAACTGAGTTTTAAGGAGGGTAAGTAACTGCTGACATCACACAATGCCAGAGCCCTGACGGTACGGATCATCTGTCATTAAGGCCCAGGTGTGCAGTTTGCATATCACTTCAGCACAGTAAAATCATTAATGAATCTGCAAAAAAAAAAAAAAAGTTCTACTGAAAGCTCTGCTCTTGTGTGCAGCTGATCTGGACACAACAGTTTGGGCCACCATCAAGTGTAAAGCTTGCTCAACTTTATTTTTCCAGTCAGAATTGTGTTAGCTGAACCAGTTGAAATGTCTGTGATGTTGACTATTGTTTCTGCTGTGAATCATGGATCTTTTTCAGTTAGGGAACAAACAAGATTCATTACACCCTTGCAAACTGATGCGGATGGTCTGTTGCTGTAGGCTTCAACTGTCTTGTCCCTTCTTAAAATGAATTCTCTATTTGTAAACTGCTAATTTCTTTGGGACACTGTCCCTATAAACTTTACCTAAAGCACCAATGTGTCACCATTCTTCCACCCAAATTTCACCAAAAATATGCTATTCTTTCTTCAGTTCTTGCAGAATTCATGTTGCTTTGGTAAGGGTTCTTTTCAAACTGTTGTCTTCTCTTTCTGAGTGCCTCAAACTAGGTCCTCTTCAGACATGTTATAACAAGTTAGTCTTAATTTATTTTGTGTGAAAATTTGAAATCCAGGCATAGTTATTTCATAATACACATTTTCCATGACCTTTTTGAAGCTTCCCCTCCCTGCCCCCAGTAGGGATGGAGTTGCATAAGCTGTGGGATTTGCATTAAAACACTTTAGGGGGAAAAAAACCCCCAAAAAACGAATTACATAAAGCAAATGTGGCAAAATCTTGATTGCTGTCAAACCTAGGTGCTAATGTTTAAAACTTTTCCAAATAAAAAAGTTAAAAGACACTATTATAGCAAGATGATGGAGACAGTCTAAGTACCCATCAACAGAAGAATGGTTAAACAAACTTTGGTACATACACACAGTGGAATATTATACAATGTTGAAGAATAACGAAGCATCTGTAAATCACCTCCCAAAGTGGATGAATCTGAAGGACATTATGTTGAGCAAAATTGGTCAATCACAAAAGGACAAATATTGCTGAGACCACTGCTGTAAAATATTAAGAAAATATTTTCTTGTTAAATAAAACATTCCATGATGGTTTCAGGACAGGTGGGCATGATGGGGAGGGGAAAAATTAAGTGAATATCAGTAAATACCATTTAAAAAAATAATAGAAATGGTGCAATGGATTTAGATATGAAATAACTTGGAAGAATACCACCAAATTGTAGAGCCAGAAGTTTAATCCAGGCATACTTAATTATCATATCGTTGTCTCCTTCAAGCAGAAGTAAATCGTAAACCACTTGTATAAACAAATATACTAAAGATGGCTATATGCTGGTTATAGTTTTACAAAGCAGTCTTCAAAGTATTTTAAGCATAAGACATGGGCAGGCTTTCTTTTATTCTTGCCTAGGGCCCACATTTCACCAAACAATGTTAATTTTTCTAAAGGATTGTTGTTAAGTGCCTTCAAGTCAGTTTCGACTCATAGTGATCATGTATAGCGGCCTTGTGGTTCAAACCAGCTTTGCGATTCAGTGCTTCATCCCACAGTGCCACACCAGGAATCTTTCTAAAGGATTGTTGTTGTTGTTGTTAATAACGTATCATTGGTTCCAACTCACAGCAACCCTTTACAGGGTTTCTGAGGAGCGGCTGGTGAGTTTGAACCATTGACTTTGTAATTCAAACTGACCTTGTCATCCAGTGCTTATTCCACAGCACCACTGGATAGAATATGTTAATTTATTATTAAAACGATGGCGCAAACGAGAAGAGAAAAAGAGTAGTCATCATTTGTCAGAAATGAATCTATTAGATGGAATGAATGTTGGAAAATAAGGTGGAGGGGAGATGCTTCCATAAAAAGACTAAGAGAAACAGAAGAGGGAAAAGAAAGAAATTTTTTTAAAGGGTAAGGGAAATGTGAGAAGAGAGGGAAGGCAGTCCCCAAAGAGGGGAAGGAAATGAAGAGCATTTTGAATCAGATGACATGCAAGCTAATGATGCTGGTTGACACTGGTGACAGCAGCTATGTGCTGCATCCACAAACACCTACACTCCCTGTGTGAAGAAGAGCCCTCCTGTATTCCTTTTCTCATCTAAAGAAAATGAATGAGCATTTACTTCTTCCATTTATAGAATGTTGGCGGCGCTGGTTGCCATCGTGAGCCCCTACTCATGGTGGTCCCATGTGCAACAGATCCTGAATTAGCTTCAGATTATCGGTATGCTCAAGTACATGGGTGCAAGTCGTGCATTTTCAGTGCCCTTCAATCTAGGGGGCTCATCTTCCAGCAATGTATCTGTCAATATTCTCGTGTGATCTATAGAGTTTTCATTGGCTAATTTTTATAAGTATATCGCCAGGTCTGTATGCTTTAGTCTGGATGCTCTGCTAAAATATGTGAACCACGAGTGACCCTGCTGGTGTATGAAACACTTATGACATAGCTTCCGGTACTACAGCAACATACATGACACTTCAGTGCAATAAACTATCAGGTCGTAGATTTATAATATTAGTCTTATGGAAATAGTGGTCTGTGAATAATGCCTTAAAAACTGAAGGCAGAGAGGTTCCCAGTTACTTTGCTGGGTGAATGTTAAAGTGTTTTCTAACATTAGAATTTAGACTTTTATTGAGAATTTATGATTCTAACCACCAATTTGATGATAAATAAACTTCACTCTTTAGTCTATTCATTATTTTATTACAACACATTCTTTCTGAAGGGAGAGAATGAATTGGAAGTTGGAGGTCTTCACACTAGGAAAGACTGACAAATAAGCCAACTGTAATATTCATATGTACAGTGAAGATTTTAAAAGAAATTCTACATAATACACTTCACAAAAGATACTATTAAGTCCATTTTGTGCATCATTATTGAATACAAGAACACTGTTTCTTTTTTTTTTTTCTTCTTGATACACAAGCACTTTACATGATTAAACGTAAGGCATGGTGTCTTAAATATTTTCTTAAAAAAAAATAAAGAAAAGAACAAATTGGTACAGAAATAGGCTCTTGGCAAAGTGCTGGTATCTTTTTTTTCCCCAATTGTAGGATAACACTGTAAAGAATTTCTTCCAAATAACCGGATTTAGATTTGTTTCAAATTTTATGGTAAAAGTTCTCAAATTTGTAAGGATTATAAAAAGATATGTCTGAAATCTTACACGTTTAAAACATAGTACAAAGTAAACTTTTTATATGTAAGCATTTTTAATTTAAAAAAGTTTTATTTGTATTTTAGGAATAAACAAGCGAACATAAATTATACATATTTACAGCAAAAACAAAACAAAACTACATTTCAAAAGCTGCACAAAAACTTTTTTGAGTATAGCTGATGATCTTCACATCAGCCTATAAATGTGTTTTCTTTCTTTCATTTGCAGCAGCATTTAAAATCTCATAGTACCGAAGCAAAAAAACAGAACCAAACAAATCAGAAACTTATAGCAAAGCTACCTATTTACGAAAATACATAAGTGAACTACAGTCTTGTGACTGCTAGGAATCTGTGAATCCTGAAGTCGAGAGCACAAGCATTTCTTGTGTCCATACCTGATTGCATGTAAGTTGATTTTGCATTTTACAAGAACACACGGTTACTCAATGAATGATTAAGATAGAAAAAAGGCCATGAAGGATAAAAGGGTCAGGAATCAGAGGCCACTGTAAGGATTCATATTCACTGATTCACTGCTTAGAGGGAAATCAATTTCTTCTTTCGTGTGTATAAATCACAGTCTGTAGGTTTCATGGATATTGTCCACAGATAGCTTTTGAGATAACAAAGGTATAGTTTCACATCTTTTAAGCACTTAAAAAGAAATTAATGAAAACAGTTAGAATATTTTAATCAAACCCCTAGCTGAAAGGGTACAATCAAGCACACACTGTATGAAAGTTGGATCTCAAATGTAAAAAGCAACTACAGAAATTCACAAGTCTCATTGGACAGAAAAGCAGTTTCAATCAGAAAAATGCAGCATATATTGATACAAAATAGAAAACTTGAATTATAAAAGTAAGTAGTCCACCTTTCCTTTCTTGACATTTGGTAAACCTGCCCCATTTTGTTAACATTTCTTGCCATAAAGTTTCTTCAGTGGTCTGATAGGAATACAAAAGTATTACCTGTTTGCGTAAGAAAGCAAATGCTTATTTCAAGACGGCAAACAAACAAACAAAAAAGAGCATTAAATACTGAAATGTGTGTTTCTTTGCAAAGTTCCAACTGCTGAAAAATAAAGAGGGATTCTTTTTATTTACAAGAACTGCGCAATACCAATCAGAATAGGAGTTAGCTATACCATGTTTGAAAGGATTAGAGTTAGGCCATTCAGCAAATCATTTAGTGGAGATTTAAAAACACAAGAACTAAAATATGGAACATTCTCTAAAATATTTGGTGAGTTTAGCATAATGGATTTTGAGAGGCAATGGAAGTTACGCATTTCTTTCTGTATTATATGTATATATATTTATTGTTGCTAAGTGCCATAGAGTCGGTTCCAACCCACAGTGACCCTGCATAGGGTTTCCGGGGAGCAACTGGTGATCTTGAACCACCGACCTTGTGGTTCAAACCGACTTTTGAATACAGCGCCACACCAGAACTCCATATAGATGTAGATAATAGATACATAGCACCTGCTTTTGGAAGCTCCCCCTATGTCTATTTAGTACAAGGTGCTGTGAATTAAAATCATTAGAGCAGGAGACAGGTTTGAGAAGTTTTGCTAATTTTTGGATTCAATAAAATTTTAGGTGAGGTGGTAGTCAAAGAGTTGTTCCTTTACTGGAAGGATGGTAAGTTTCCTATTCTTCAGCCTACTCACTCCTACTTTCCTAAACCTCCTGATTCACTTTGTCTCAGGTTCATCTGTGTCTCAGGTTGAGTCTCCTCAGAAAAAGTCAAAGGGAGCAAAATTACAACACACTGATGACAGGCAGCCAAGAGAATGTTCCAAGCAAGTCATCCTCAACCAGATGCTTTTCTCTCAAAAACAAAAAAAAAGTCTTATTTGTATTTAAATGATATTTAACTTTTCAGGTTCCATTGCCGATCATCTTTTTAAGAGGCAATATTATCTCACATTAGCTATTAGACTACTGTAACACCAGCATGAAAGGCTCCCTGGTGGTCAAAAAGAAAAAAAATTATTTAAAAATCTCAAAAACTTTTTGGTCCTTATAAATATTTATGTCTTTTGGAGCTTCTAAAAAGCATAAATAAAATCCTCAAGCAATCCTGATGTCACATCACAAACTACCACATGGTAATTTTTATCCAGAGGGTTACTGACCCTTTTAAAAGTCAGGATGTGAGCAACATAGTCAATAAATATGCGTATAAATCATAATCACAAGCATTCCCTACTTAGAGGAGTAATGGATGTTCTGAATATGAAAGACTGTTTGGATGTATAATTCTGCTTTCCAGGTCATCCCAGTGAGTTAGAATAATCAAGGGGGGTTCACAAAAAATATGTCAAGGACATTGTTGCAAAATATATTTCAAGCCTTATCCAGTGAGTATTTTAAAAAAGATTTAGGAAACATTAATAATATGTTGATTTGCTTAAAAAAGAAAGAAAGAAAGCAGATATATTGCATTTGGGGAAAATATCAGGTAGAGAATTAAGTAGAAATATGTTATCTGTTTATAACTAGGGACTGGTTGCTACTCTGATGTAAGACTTGCAAATGATTTATTTCTTATATGTAAATAAGCAAATAATATAAATGACAGAAGAGCAAGAAGATTAACAATTGTAGAAGGTGGTCAGAAAAGCATTTCCCTTTACACCTATTTCAAGCAGTCCTGAGATGTAGCCTTAAATTCCATAACCCTTAAATAGCTCAAAAGCCTCCATTTTTTATATCTTAATAGAAACAGTTTAGAGTGCAGTGCTTTCTGGGAGTATTCTCTTAGACCCCACATTGGAGTGCTCCATCACTAATGAAGCTTAATTTCAGCTTCAAAAGTAAACACAGAGCAGAAACTAGATTCAAAAACTTTTTAATAAAGTAAATGTGCGTAATGGACCTGGAGGTGGGGGGTGGGTGGAGGGGATAAAACTTTAAATGAAAAAAAAAAAATCAAAGTCTATAAAAGAAAGGCAGTAACTTAGGAAGCTCAGTTCTGCTAGACCTGGTAGGATCTATTGTCAGAATTGTCAGCATTCAGTTTGTTCCATCATGGACATAATTTCAATGATCACTTTGCACAGACCCCAACCTGGGCTCAACTGTTACTGCACATTTTTTTTATCCATACAGAAGTTGTAAACATAACCTCTATGGGACTAAAATAATGAGAGTTATGTAGGGGGCACTTGCCTCACAAAGTTGTTGTTGTTGTTGTTAAGTGCTGTTCCAACCCATAGTGACTCTGCTTAGGATTTCCTAGGAGTGGCTGGTGAGCTTGAACCCCCAAACTTGTGGTTCAAATGACTTTGCTGTACAGCGCATTAACCCACAGCACCACACTAGGACTCCATCCCCCAAAGTGGTCTAGGAAAAAAGCCTGATATGGGAGTGGATGTGTCCATTGCTACAGCTGCCACTGTAGGCCATTAATCAGCATCCATGGACTCTCTACCAAAGGCTTTGGGCAACCCAAAAGAATTAGAAAAAGAAGTTCTTATCTTTAAGGACCTTACACTTTATTTAACTCACTGTGTTGAGTCGATTCCAACTCATAGTGCCTCTATAAGACAGAGGTAGAACTGATGGTTTCCAAGGCTGTAAATCTTTGTAGAAGCAAAATGCCATATCTTTCTTCCCTGGAGGAACTGGTAAGTTCAAACCACAAACCTTTCTTTTAGCAATCAAGCACTTTAACCACCATGTCACCAGGGTTCTACACTTTTTAGGGAGGCAGAATATCTATTTGCAAAACCACTGGAAAGTAGATAAATGAACTACCTACTATTAGTTGACAGCACTTCACAAGCACACAACATTGGACAGATTTGAGGGTGTGCTAAGAGGACATTGAATAGAATGAGGGACAGCTGGTTGTGGCTGGCTTCTTGGAAGATGCTAGTTTGAGTCAGAATCTGTGATTAGGGTGAGGCTGGGAAGAGGAAATTCTGGTCAGGGGAAATTAAATGTAAGCACTCTGAGGATGGCAATGAGAACGTTTTGGGATGGTATGTCTTTGTTGGGAAGGAAAGGTAGGGAAAATCTGAAGATTAGTTTGCTTAAAGCTGGGTAAGGGGAACAATGAGGCAAGACATATATTTGCTCCAATGTGTCAATATGAATTTTATTCATGTTTCCCATAACCTTCAGGTTGCTTCTCCTACTGCCCACAGCCATAGAATCAATTCTGACTCAAAGCAACCCAGTACAAGGTTTGTGAAGCTGTAAATCTTTTATGTGAGCAAAAAGCCTCACCATTCTCCCAAGGACCTGTTCCCAAGGAACAGCTAGTGGGCTTGAACTGCTGACCTTGTGGTTAGCAGCCCAGTGCTTATTCTACAGCACCTCCAGGGTTCTTTATGCTGAGACCCCCATAATTAGGGTTTTCAGTTAATTTATTATACAAATTGATAATTTTAAGAGTGCAAGGGGGTCATACGTTATGACACACTGGCACAGACAAACTGAGGCATATGACCCCCTCACAATAATGTTGTTTAAAAAGAACTGGTACACATTCTGTGCTATTCAGTTATTATCCAGGTGGTTCCTGCTACATGTCTTCTCCAGGGAATGATAAAAACTAGTGAGAGAGAGAGAAAGAGAGAGAGAGAGAGAGAAAGTGTGTGTGTGTATGTGTGTGACAGAGAGAGAGAGAGAAAGAGAGAGAGAGAGAGAGAAAGTGTGTGTGTGTGTGTGTGTGTGTGTGTGACAGAGAGAGAGAGAGAGAGAGAAGGTATGCTTGTAGTGGAAAGAAGGGTGCAAGGAAAAAGACAACTGTCTACTGGTCATAGCATCTAATTGATGGCAAAAAAAACAAACAAAACAAAAACCCAAAAAGCCACTGCTATTGAGTTCATTCTGACTCAGTGACCTTATATATGTTTCCAAAGGAACAAGAGTGGACACCTTCATCTTTCTCCCATGGAGCTGATGGTGGGTTTGAACAACTGACCTCATAGTTAGCAGTCCAGTGCGCATTCGTCAGCACCATTTCTCTCTACTTACCTTCTACTCATCTTTGAACTGCCCAAAATCTGGATCAAAGTCCAAAACCCAAAAAGCCACTGTCTTAGAGTTGATTCAGACTCATAGCCACCCTGTATAAGGTTCCCAAGACTGTAAATCATTATGGGAGCAGAGAGTCTCACTTTTCATCTGCCGTGATTTATAGGTTTGAACTGCAGGCTTTGTGGTTAGCACTCCAATGTAGAAAGAATTGAATCCAGGCAGTATAATATGCACATAGTTAAAGCTCTGTCTTTGGAACCAAGAAAAACTGAAGTTGAATATTAGTGCCACTAATCAACTGACTCGATGGCACTTAACAACAAAACAACACAACAATTGCTGATGGAAGGAGCCTTGGGAGTGCAGTGGGATATGTGTTAAGTTGCAAACCACAAGGTCAGCAGTTTGAATCTACCAACTGCTTCTCCAGAGAAAGAATAGGCTTTCTGTGTCTTTAAAGATTTATAGCCTTGGAAACCCTATACAGGGTTGCTATGAGTCAGAACTGACTCTGATAGATCATGCATAAATGATTTAACCTCTTTGAGCCTCTATTTCTAGACATAGGTAAAGTCATCATAACTTCATAGAGGAGTAGTAAAGATGAAATCATGAAATTATATGTGGAAAAGTGTCTCTGATTCCTTCCATCAACACGTAGCAGTTATTGTTAGAATTGTACCCAAAAGTCATTCTTTGGTAATATATCGCAATTATTTTTCAGATATTTGGCAGCTCTGGGGTCAAACTTACAAGCTAGCCATGATAATTCTATTCCATTTGTCAGTGACTGATTCAGGAATTAATTCAGGCCTTTCCAACCCTACCCAATGGGAAAAATGGGAAGCCTGCTTGTGTGTGGGGGTGGGGTGGGGTGGGGATGGGGAAAGATTTCTGTGTTCTTTAAAAGAGATCCAAGCAATATAGATAGAGAGGGAGTACAGCAGAAAAATAATGAAGATAGGTAAAGACACAGGATGGTTTGCAGGGGTTAAAGGGGATAGTTAAATGATATATACACAACTTTGGAATAACAGTGTTTTGTGCATAGATACATGGATTGAGTTATAGGCTGAATGGTTAAGGGAGAAAGAGTGGAATATATATATATCTGTATATCTCACAAATATATGTGTTTGAAAGAGGGTATTTTTACATGAATATTTATCTATCCTACAAATACAACTATGAATGTGGTGGAGTATACAGTAGGCAAAATGATGAAAACTTCCTAGATATTATCAAACATCCTAAAACAATGAATTTATGGACTCAGGACCATAGTCTCAGGGGACACCATGATCAATTGGGATAACATAGTCCACCAAGACAATGTTCTATATCCTGCTTCCATGAGAAGCATCTGAGATAGTAAAAGCTCATTAGCAAACATTTAAGGTGCATTTAAGGTGCTCTTGCCTTGTGCAGAAGAAAGAAGAGATAAGAAATAAGGATTCTTGGAATCAATTACTCCAACAGATAAATGGAACAAGTGAGCATCAGTCTTTGTGACTCTGAGACCAGAAGAACTAGATGGTGCCCAGCTATCACTACCAACTGCCCTGACAGGATCTCATTAGTGGGTTCTGGCTAGAGTGGGAGAAAATATGGAACAAAATTCAAAATTAATTAGAAAAAAAAAAAAAAAAAGGCCAGTTTTACTGGTCAGAAAGAGACTAGAGGAACCTCAGACTATGGTCCTTGACCACCGTTCAGGCCTGGATAAAGGACAACAGTGCCCAAGTTGAGAAGGGATAGGAAGGTGGTTGGAATACAAATGGGAGCCACAGGGAGGAAGCAGGATAACTGTTGTTGCATGGAGAGGACTGTAATCATTGCGATAAAACAAAGTGTGTAATTTGTAAACAAACAAACACAAAAGGAGACCCATAGGAAAACTTACTGTTTCTGTTTCTTGCTACGGGCTCATGAGGAGGGGTGCTTGCAGCAGTTTTACAACCCTAAGGGCCCTGAGGAGATGCTGCTGATGGAACCAGGACACTTGATGAGATCATAGTGTTATTGAAAGAACTGACCAGTAAACACCTTGCTTCTGAACTTTTCCTTAAATAAGATAATAATCTTTTATGATTAAAGTTACTTTTAGTTGTATCCTTAGTTATGTTCACCTGAATGAATGCTAATTGATGTAATATAAATCCCACTGCCAGGCAATCATTGTTAACTCATAGCAATCCTATAGGACAGAGTAGAACTGTTCTTTAAAGGGTTCCAAGACTATATTCTTACAGGAGAAGACAGCCTCATCCTGTGGTTAGCAGTCCAATTCCTAACCCTCTGTTCCACCAGGGTTCCTATAATATAATATTATATAATATCCTATTATATAATATAATATATATATAATACATACATAATATACATATTGTTGTTGTTAAGTGCCATAGAATAGGTTCTGACTCACAGTGACTTATATAGGGTTTTCCAGTCTGTAGCGGGAGCAGAAAGCATCATTCTTTTTCTGTAGTGGGCTCAAACTGCTAATTTTGTGGTCACAGTCCAGTGCTTGTCCTCTAGAACCACCATGCTCCCATATATACGTATTGGTAAATATTAATCTCAACTTGGTCAACATTTGAAGATTTGTGGAGTCCTGGTATGGCACTGTGGGTTAATACGCTGGACTTCAAGATTGGTTTGAACCACAAGGGCGGGGGTTCAAGCTCACCAATCGCTCTTTGGAAGTCCAATACAGGGTCACTATGAGTTGGAACCAACTCAATGGCATTTAGAAACAACAATCTCTGTTTTTTGTTTAAAAAACAATATTAAATACAAAATCATTTCTAGGTAAAAAGGATGGGAAATCAGAAAAAAACAAAACTCATCTACTAATTCACTGCTTCAAAAGAATTGATATATATATTTGCTTGGAACCTTTGCAAGTTCTGAGGTCGAGGGGTAGGAATACTGGGCTGACTTAGGGAAAAGAAATGTCCCTTTCATAAACTGCCTAAAATATCAGGGGGAATTTCTATTCATTCTCCCATTTTGGATAGTTAGGAAGCTCCCAATGGGATTGTTAAATTTAGAGTTGGGCAGTATCTTTAAAAAACAAAAAGCAATTTAGTAACTTAGAGTATGTGTTTGCAGGTATCATATTGAGGACAGTGTTCTGAAACTAGAATGGGGAAGATGCATACTTGACCAATACAAATAGGTAGCAACTTAAAAAGTAAACCATCAGTTCTGTCATGTGGCTAAAACAGGGGAGTGGGGATGGGGTAGGGCTTGAAGAGTGGATACCAGAGGTTCTTGAGCACCAAAAGTCCCTGGGTGGTGCATACAGTTAAGGTACTTGACTGCTAATTTTAAGGATGAAGAATAGAATCTGCCCAAAGGCAACTCAGAAGGAAGGGCTGGCAATCTACTTCTGAAAAATCAGCATTGTCAACTGAATGCAGATCAGTTCTACTCTGAAAACGTTAGAGTTGGAATCTACTCAACAGCACTTGTTGTTGTTGTTGTTGTTATGTGCCGTGGCTCATAGCAACCCTGTACAGGGTTTCCGAGGATGTAAATCTTTATGTGAGTAGAGAGCCTCATCTTTCTCCTGTGGAACAGCTGGTGGTTTTGAACCCTTAGTGATCCTTAGCAACCCTGTATAGGTTTCCAAGGAGCAGCTGGTGAGCTTGAACAATTGACCATGCAGTTCACATGACTTTGCAGTCTGGCGCATTAACCCACAGCGCCACACCAGGGCTCCAAAAAATAGAGACTAGGTCCTACTAATTTGTATATAAGTTAAGAGGCTTTCTGCTCTCGTAAAGATTTACAGCTTCAGAAACCCTGTACAGGGTCGCTGTGAGTCGGAACCGACTCCACGGCACATAACAACAACAATCACAAGATTGAAGGAGAGCATGAGTAGCACGTTTGAGAAACAAGAATTGACTATGAGTTCACCGCATTAACTACAGTTTAAGGAAGTGTGGTCTTAGTTTCAGAATTTGAAGAAGATCATGTAAATTTCCATAGGTTTAGCTGATGCTGTTTATATCCACTTTACTTTGAAATAGGCCACTAGAGAGTAAGTTTATGTAAACACATGTACTCTTTATATATGGAATAGAAAAGTGAAAAGTTACCCAAGGCAGTTAAGAGGAGGCTACCATGACTCCAAAAGCTGCCTCCAAAGTTTTTTTTGTTTTTTTAAAAGACAGTAAGAGAAGAATTTACACAACTCTTTTAAAACAGTTATTTTTGAGAACTCCACTGAAGATGTACAATATAAATCCAAAGAAAGGAAAGTTACTGGCTGTTCATTGGCAAGATAGCTTAGGAGGGTTAAAGATGAGGAAGAGATTTTAAAAAAGATGAATCAATTTCATTGTTAACTTGAGACAGGCTGGAATAACACTGTGGGAAGGTATAAACATAGAAAGAGAATCTATTTTATATAAGCTATACTGGAGCTGCTCTGGTAACGTAGTGGTTATGAATCGGGCTGCAAACCTTAAGGTCAGCAGTTCAAAACTACCAGCCGCTCCGCAGGAGAAAGGTAAGGCTTTCTGCTCTGGTAAAAATTTACAGCCTCAGAAACCCTGTACAGGGTTGCTATGGGTCAGAACTGACTCGACAGCACTTAACAACAACAACAACATACTGGAGCTGCAGGACTCCTGGTATGGCGTGGTAGGATCAGCACTGGACTGCAAACCTCAACTGTTCAAACCCACCAGTTGCTCCTTGGAAACCCTATACAGGGTCGCTATGAGTCGGAACCTACTTTATGGCACTTAACCACAACTACAACAATACTGGCGCTGCAGGATAAAGCTCTGGACCACAAGGTCAGTTGGAACTGTAGGGTCGGAGGTTCAAATTCACCAGCTGTTCCTTGAAAACCCTATACAGGGTCATTATGAATTGGAACTGACTCAATGGCACACACAACAACAACATACTTGTAAAATGTATACACAGAGCATATTTTAATAATTTTCACCTACAACAATTACATTGGGAAAATATCCCCTTCCCTGTTTCTCTTCCAAAGGAAACCCTAGAGGAAGCAGAGACTTGACAGCAGTACTGATTGCTCGTGTTCCTTCTTTGGTTTCCAAATGGGCTGTTTGGAACTAGTGAATCCGTAACCCTGTACACCTAAGGCAAAGGCATCATGTTATTTGGCCTCTCTTTAATTCATCTATTTGGATTTATTTACTTTTAGATTGTCCTCATGACAGAATGTAAAGACAGAGTTGCTACATGGAATGATTTTCTTACTCAACTGATTTAGAAAAACACCCATCTTCCCAATCTTTCAATTCCAACTGAAACCTTTGTGATGAATGTTGCTTGTTTCAAGACAGAAAAGGCATCTAAGGGTCAATGTGGAATAGTTGCCCTTCCCATGAAATGCCCAAGGCAGGAAAAATAAAGAAATAACCCACAACTGTTTGACAACTTCAATATGAACAAGTAAATTCTTTCTCTGGAGAAGTAAAACAAACAGAAAACTCTTTACCCTTATCCTTCAAAGAACCTGCTTTCTGATCTGTTCTGTGACCCTTTCAAGTTCATGCTGGTGAAATTACTGCCTCCAACAATTAAGGTTTTCCTGTCAGTTTAGCTGATTTCAGTCATCTAGAAGAAAACATGGTTCGTGTAAAACGAAAAAGTGTTCTGAAACAGAAAACAGTAAATGGGGGACCCTCGTTGGCACATTTTGGAACCAAAACTTCTGAAAAGATAGATCTCTCTTCTCTTCTGGCTCTTAAAATGACTACCTCCAAAAAAGACAATGTCCACTCTAAAACATTCTTAAAAACAGTCTGTGTCCTCTTGCTTAGATATTCTGAGTTCCTAGAGACGCTATCGCCCACTCCAGGCTGCCAATTTGCATGGAAACACATCTTGAGGCATATTATCCCACCATCATGAAGACTGGCAAGAATATCAGAACTTGTGAGAAAGATATTTGAGAACGTTGAATTACCAGCCTCTCTTATAAACTTAATTGCACACATCAAAATACCCCTGACCTCCAATAGACAAATAGTTGTTTTTATTCCCAGTCAATTTGTATACCATTATTTGTCTTTACCTTTTAAACATACAGCATGGTTCACTCTGGATCTTTCTTCCCTTGGAAGGAACAAATCATCCAGTTGGTGGCTTGTCAAAATCATCTGTGATTTCTCTTCTTTCCATCATCTGAACATCTGACTATCTGTCAACCCTGGTCAAACCTATGTATTCTTATTAACAGTTCTGGGAAACATTTTGGAAGGGAAGAAATTTGAAGCTAAAGCTATTGATACAAGTGAAGTTTGGAATTACCTGTGGATTTTAACCATCTCTTCAATTCCTGACCCTGTCAACAACATGGATAAGTCAGTATCTGAGGATATGAATAGTCACTAATGACTGATAGAAAACACATCTACTTTTCATGACACAGTTCTGAGAGCAGCTTGCTACAGTTTCTGTTTCTGCTGGTGCGCTGTTCCCAAGCCCCACAGGCTTGCCGCTTCTGGGCAGCTGCTGTCTCTGTCAGTGGGGTAGGGACATGAGGCAGTGGTCACAGACACCTGGTTATGGCTTGCAGCAGAGTTACACAACTGCACACACAAAATGGCAGAGAAAGAGCAAGAGCTAAAAGGATTCTGGTTTGGGCCCAAATCACTAGTCATTTCACTTCATAAATAAAAAGCAAGTGCCTGATAAGCTTATATTATTTACAGTGTTCGAATTTTTTTTCAAACATCCATCCAAAGCTGAGGACCACCACGCAACAGGGAACAGTTCAATGAACTATGTACAGAATTTACAAGGAAGTTTACATAATAGTCTACACTCCGTTAGCAAGTTTGCCTTCATGTTACGGTTTGCTTTCAGAAAACATAGATGTTATTGTTTGTTTTTCTGTCCTCCTCATCAATATAACTGCTGATTGAATCAACATGAACAAAGACTTGCACATTTCTTTTTTTCCTCCCTTCTGGGACATATTCTGTTTAGGGGAGAAAAATGGTTGCATATCACCTTTGGTAAAATACTAATCTAGATAGTCCAGATACGAGATCTTGGAGATAGTTTCCTTTTATCACTAGAAACGTATCTCTTTTTTAGTTTTAACTTGGTGAATTTTAATCGAATTCTTTCTTAAATGAATATTTACAAAATAGTCATTGATTTTAGAAAGATAGGAATTGGTCAACATTTCTATGCATTGTACATATTTGTTTGAGGAAATCCAATCTTTGGACCCATAAACCAAAGTTTGTTCTCTGCACCACATTTTTCTCTTTGCAGTCTCAAGATCCTTCGTTGATTGTGATGCACAATAAAGATGGCAGGTATGAAAGCACATATCATTTGGTCTGCAGAATTACCAACCAGTCTGCTGTTTCTATTTGGCAACGTAGAGGTTGGAGGCAATGATCCTAGGTAATTCAAGCCCAAGAAATGTTGGTACCTGGGTCTTTGCCTCACAAAGCTGGTTAAGTGTAATGCACACATATCACCCCTGATATTTTAAGCCAAGGAACATGAATGGAAGGAATGAGTAAATATTCCTCACCATGAAGTGCAAGATGAGATTTCTGCTGGTTCCACACAGGGCTTAGACAAGATTTATGTACTGTGAACATGGGGTTGGTTCCCTGTATATGACTGGATTCAGAGAGTAAATACTTGCAATTTCCAGCCTCTGCTGCCACATAAGAGATGCATCAGAATATGGCTATTTTCATGGCAAAAAGAAAAGAACCTGGACATCATAATGAAGTAGTAATGTCTCTAGAATGTAATGATCTGCATCTTCCACGAATGTAGACTGGTTTGAGTGTCACTTAGGAATATCTAATAACTTGCATGTTTTCAAATATTATTTTGGGTAAACTAAAGGAGAAAGGCAGAGGAGGAGGAAAAAATGTTCTTTTCCGTGCACTGGAAAGAGAATAGTAGATGAGAGCAGGGAGGGGAGGGTGTTGCCAGGAGGTGGCCAGAAAGAAACACATGGGGAGAGAGGTCATGAGCCAGGCAGCTATCAATTTCTCTGTTCCTGGGGCTGCCTTTGACTCTAAAATCAGAACTACTCAATAATATTTTAAAAATCGTGGCTCTGACCCTTCTATTGTGCAGAAGGAAACATAGTGACACCATTTTGTGTCTGATGAATATTCAGGAACACAAATTTTAGTTTTACAAAGGTTAAGGTATAGGAATCTAAGATGTTCTCGCTTTCTTTTTATCTCCTTAAACATGCTTTAATCTCTAAAAGTAAAAGCATCAAAAGCTCTATAGACTTTTTAAGAGAAGACTTTCTAAAAAAGTCATAAAAATTTGAATTTCCTCAGTCTATTCTAAGAAGGATGATCCAAACAAAGAAATCAAGGGAAATTGTTTTGTTAAGGAACACATAGATTGCAGACAACTACCTTTGATTAAGCTTTTCACCCTTAAAAGCTTTTAGAAGCTTTTTTGACATTAGAATGATTCCTTTTTGCTGGGAACTAGCCCAAAGTCTCTTTTTCCAGCATTTAAAATAAATGGCTGCACAGTGAGTAGTTTTGGTTGGTCACTCAGAATATGAACCTGACAATCACTGGTATGGCCACAACCTCCTCTAGATGGACACTTTGGGATGATTATCTATAGCGAGGAAGCTCATTCTGCCAAGGTGCTGAGTGGATGGCTCACTTGGTTGTCAGATGCTGAGAATTTCCTTGACCAATTGAGTGAACTCAGATAATCCAGCTGAAAGTTTGGTCCTCATACCCAACTAATTTCTCATGAGACCAGTTTTTCCAAGTAAATCAAAGGTTCGGTATTCATATTAAGTATATGTTACCTTCAACAATCACCATCATTTTTTTTTTTTTTTTTGGTTGGGGGAAGGCAGCGAGATTCCCTTTCTCTCTTGCTATGTAAAAGAATAGCTCATAACTAACTCTCTCCTGTTGGGAAATGAATTTAGGCTTATATTTCTAATAAAGACCATAATTTTTAGAAGAGGATTCTATTGCAAAAATAGACTTCATCAAAGCCATTGGGAGAAAGCCAGATTATTAGATGAGACAATCAGTCTCATTATTACCTCAACCTTAATTTCACATCAGTGGGTCAGACCTCAAATCTCCTCCATCACTGGTTAGTGTCCTTAGAATTTCACTCAACCCTACAAGTGAACACATAGAGTTCTTGGAGTTGTTCACTGCTGTTGAGTCCAAATAATAATAATGATGATGTTTCAGTGAACATACAATATTTAGAATTGTGTTGGTGGGCTGTTGAGCGATGTCCTTTTCATGAGAACCAAGCCCAATAGAAATAAAGATAAAGGAGAGCAATAATGAAAATGATTAATGTATCTATAGGGCTTACATTTTAAGGGGTAGTGTTAGTATTTGAAAGTCTACTACTTTTGTCATTGTTTTCATTGTTATCTGTGAGTTTGCCAATTTAAACATTTCTTTACAATGGAAATCTGACCACAGAGAAGACTGGCACCAAAATGAGTTCATTCATTTCCATTTCCCAATTTGGAATGCAGAGCACAGAGAGCAAAGCTATTAAGTGCTAACTGAGGCCAATTTCAGTAGCCTGTCACCATTAGATAGTGCTCCCTGGAAGGCTAAGAAATATATACTATTTGATTTAAGATTTGGCAGTTCCGGTAACCCATTGCACAGCACATAAATCTTGCCTTCCTCATGGAAAAGGCAATGTTTTTCTCAAGTAGAAACAGCCACTGTTACCTTCATCCTCTTCCCTGGCCCCTTCTCTCACTCTCTCCAGGGCAGGACTGTGCAGTGTGGTGGCATGGCTGGCTTCACTGCAAAGCATCAAGTGATTCCAGGATAATGAAATGAATTGAGGGCTGCTCATTTCAAATGGTCAGTTAGGAAAATGCTCATTGTCCCCCATAATCCTCATTCTCAAGGAAAAGAAAAGTTTCTCAATGGCTACCAGGTGGGATTCTAATGTTAACAGAAATTTTGTCTGGAAATCTGATAGAGAAGTACTGTTCAGAGTATCCAGTTAGAAGGTGAATTGAAGATCGCCTAATCTTGATTAGTGCTTAACTGTTTCCACCCACCCTTCCATCCCCGACCCCCCACTCCCCTACTCTCTCTGGGTAGCTAGGACTTTGGAGAAGAGAAGGGAAGGGTGAAGAGTAGTAATCTTCCTCACTCTTCTAGTCTCCTTTATGTTTTCTTCTCTTCCTGGAAATCTGCAACTTGTCAATGGCTTTGTTTTTCTTTTGAGATCCTGGAAATTGTGTTGTTTGTTTGTTTTTGGCAGCATGAGATAGTTACAGTTTACCAGGAAGCAGACCAGAAAGAGAGCTAGACACTCATTTCATAGCCATTTAAAATATCAAGCCAGGGAGCCTAGGAAAAACACTGCTAAAATCTACCTGTCTAACTTCTCTCTTAATGTTAGCTTGTTTTTGTAAACATGGCAATTAAAGAGCTCTTAAAGAGCTGATAACCTGGACCACAGTAGGCTGGGGAAAAAAAAAAAAAGTTTTGCGTTTTTTTTTTTTTTCTTTTTCTTTTCTTTTTTGAAGTAAACATGGTGTAATAATAAAATTGATAAGCAAGACCTAAAACCAATTGGATGGCTGAATCTCCTACCGCAAAAAAAACCAAAAACAGCAATATGTGCTGGAGGACCTGTGGGATAAAAACAACAAAAAAAAAAAAAAAAAAAAGAGAAGAGGAAAGTAGTCTAAATTGAGCCATGAGGACAGACCTTAGTGTACATAATAAAGCCAATAAACGACGTTAAAAAGAGAAAAGGTGATGGGGAAAAACATCCGGGACCACTTGTCTATGGAGTTCACATCAGTCAAGTCGGGGATTTTGACTTTGAGCTGCGAGGCGCGCCTGCGGATGCGGCCCTTGCTGTGTACCCCATGGCGGTCCAGGGCGCGCCCATAGGCCTCCCGGCTGCTCAAGGGCTTGCGGTACTGGATGCTGGCGCTGTCGTAAGAGTACATGGTGGCCTTGGGGTCGCTCATGCTTGTGAGTACTTCCGAGCCTGTCGTTTCATTCCTGATTTCCAAGGTACTGAGGAGAATGTTGCCATGGGCGTCGACCTGACGGCAGAAAGGATATGCTCACATACAACTGTCTGGGGCATGTCAATCTCTTTCCTGTAACCTACTGCCGATGACACTGTCTAGGGTGTATTGAACAATGTCTGGATAAGTGTCTGACTCTATGTGCCTACTGAACACAAAGACTACCTCCCTTCTCTATCTTTACTTACCTACTTACCTATTGTTGTTAAGTAATGTAGAGTCGGCTCCAACTCATAGCAAACCCTATACAGGAGTGTTTCCAAAGAGCAGCTGGTAGATTTGAACTGCCGACCTTGTGATTTGCAGTCCAGTACTTATCCTACAGTGCCAAAGAATAACTATTTATCTTTACTCACAAAAGACGTAACAGTAATATATGTTATGTCTATGTGTGTGTGTGTGTGTGTTTATTTTTAGTGGTGTTTCTCACCATGTAATAGTCTCTATCGTTCACTGTATGGCATTTTTACTTGTTAAAAAAAAGTAGTACATGTTGTGTTGTTAAATGCTGTCAAGTTAGTTCCGACTCATAGCAACCCTGTTTCTGAGGAGCGGCTGAGGACTCTGTACAGGGTTTCTGAGGAGCAGTTGATGGGTTTGAACCATTGACCTTGTGATTTGCAGTCCAGTGCTTATCCTATAGCACCACAGGAACATTTAAAACTACTACCAGAAAGTAAAGCATAAAAAGTAAAAATTCATAATCTCATCTTTAGAGTCCATTGTTACTAATATCTTGCTAGTTTCCCATTCTTTTTTTTGATTCAAATCAAATACTTACAAACACAGGCTCATCCAGTGTATTTACCTTTGCAGCCCACTTTTGTTAGTGAATAATATAACCTGGTTTTCTTTCCATATTAATTAATATCCCTCTGTGGTATACTTTTAAAAACTTATGTGGATAAATCACGACTGAGTCTTTTGTTAAACGGTAAGGCTATTTTATTTTTATCATTTTAAAGAAGGGACAAGGAGTATCTTTAAGCTATCTCTGTGTGCACACATCTATAATTACAGCCTCAGGTCAAAAGGATGCAACTGGCTATACATTGACTTTTGCTTCTCCATCACTGTTTACTATTGCTTCCTGTCATTCCAAGCTTCCTGCTTCTTCCTGCTTCAATACACCCTAGTTTACCCCTCAACACACACTTGGGTAAGAACAGGAAATATGGCCACAATTTGGCCAACAATATAGCCTGACTCCAAGCTAATTAACTCTAGTTACACAAATGGTAAAGTACTTGCTGTTAACCAAAGGATTGGTGATCTGGACGTACTGTGTGGCTCTGTGGGAGACCTGGTGGTCTGCTTACATAGATTACAACCAAGAAAACTCTTTGAGGAAGTTCTACTCTGTCAGAGGGTCTCTATGAGTTGAAATTGACTGGATGGTACCTAACAATAACAACAACACCTTCAAGTGGATGTACTTTGCAAAAGGATTGATTTGCCTGTAAGGAACATGGCTCATCCACATAATGAGTTTAAAGTACCTTTAACTCCTTCAGGCAGTTTTATTTAAATCTAATGTTGCTAGCAGAGTACCTGATTCACACACAGTAAGTGTTCTATAAATGTTTTTTGATTGAGATTATAATCAGTGAATGCTCGTTTAAAACCCATGATTTGGGTGCTGCTATTACAACAGGAGCTCTGGTAGCATAGTGGTTACGAATTGGGCTGCGAACCTTAAGGTCAGCGGTTCGAAACTACCAGCTGCTCCACAGGAGAAAGATGAGGCTTTCTACTCCCGTAAAGATTTACACCCTCGGAAACCCTGTACAGGGTCGCTATGGGTCGGAACCGACTCGACGGCACTTAACAACAACAACAACATTACAACAACAACAACATTGCTGTTAGATACCATAGTGTCGATTTCTACTCCTGCCAACTCCATATGACAAAGTAGAACTGATCCATACAATTTTCTAAATTGTACTCTTGACAGGAACATATAACCATGTCTTTCTCCCACAGAGCTACTGGGGGAGTTCTAATCACCAACCATTATCAGCTGGGCTTTTATCTGTTGTACTATGAGGGCTCTGTAAGATATGGGTGGGGATGAGAGGTGGGGAGTAGCAAGAGCTTGGTAAAGAGGGCATAGAGTAAAGCATGTTGCTGCTGTTAAGTGCTGTTGACTTAGTTCCTACTCATAGCAACCCTGTATAGGGTTTCCAAAGAGCGGCTGGTGGGTTTGAAGCACTGACTTTGTGGTTACCAGTCCAGTGTGTATCCTACAGTGCCAAACTAGGACTCCAGAGAAAAGAATAAGAGGAGGCAAAGACAATTAAAAGGAAAAGAAAAGAAAGGTACAGAGAGTGAACAGTGATGGTGGTAGCCATAGATAGGAAAGGAAACTAACACTTAGTGAGTGCGCACCCTGTGTCTAGCACTAGGGAGTGCTGTTGTTATTGTTAAGTGCTATTGAGTCAGTTCTGACTCATAGCAACCCTCTATAGGGTTTCAAAGGCACTCTGGTAGCGTAGTGGTTACGAATCGGGCTGCCAACCGAAAGGTCAGAAGTTTGAAACTACGAGCTGTTCCGTGGGAGAAAGATGAGGCTTTCTGCTCCTGTAAAGATTTACAGCCTCGGAAATCCTGTACAGGGTCGCTATGAGTCGAAACCAACTCCACGGCACATAACAACAACAACATAGGGTTTCAAGGAGTGACTGGTGGGATTGAACTGCTGACCTTGTAGTTAGCAGTCCAGTGCTTATCCTCAAGCGCCTCACCAGATGCCCATCGCTATGGTAGACCCTTCATATATATGTTACTTGTATCTATGTTGTTAAGTACCACTGAGTTGGTTCCTACCCATATAGGGTTTCTGAGGAGAAGCTGGTGAGCTTGAACTGCTGACCTTGTAGTTCAAACGGCTTTGCAGTCTGGCACATTAGCCCACTGCGCCACACCAGGACTCTACTTGTATCTATAAAGGTAGATAGTTTCACACACATTTTATATATATATTAGGCCACTCTGACTTAGAACAGCTAATGAACTAGCTGAAGTTTATTTAACTAGTAAGTGCCAGAATGGAAATCAAAACCCATGTCTCTCTGACTCAAACATCCATACTTTCTAATGAAAAAGGTCATGCATATGGAAAGTGCTAAAGTCATTAAGGAAAGGAAAAGTACATTGGAAGATAATGACAAGAACCTGTATGTTTTGGGTAGGTATTATGGAACAATCGAGAAGCACAGAACTTGGATTTGTCCCAAGAGATAATCTCTTTAGCATAATTCCACTGCTGTTGAGTAGATTCGAACTCATATAAGCCTTTTAAGACAGAGTAGAACTGCTCCTGAGGGTTTGTAAGACTAAATCTTTACGGAAACAGACAACCTCATCTTTCTTGACGAGGTTGGTCAGTTTGAACCACCCACCTTGGGTTTAGTAGTCCAGCACCTAACCCATTGTGTCACCACCATTCCTTCAAAATTTAAACTCACTGCCATTGAGTCTATTCTGATTCACAGCAATCCTATGTAGGGTTTCTAAGGCTGTAAATCTTTACAGGAACAGAAAGCTTCATCTTTGTCCCACACAGTAGCTGGTGGATTTGAACTGCTGACTTTGTGCTTAACAGCCCAATGCAAAACTCCTTATACCCTCAGAGCTCCTCACTGCTGTTAAGTGCCACTGAATCAGGTCTGACTCACAGTGACCCTGTATAGGGTTTCCAGGGAGTTACTGATGGTTTGAACTGCTGACCTGGTAGTTTACAGTCCAGTGCTGATTCTACAGTACCAGATCTCTTTATAGTGAGAGTGAAAAGCAAAAGTTTCAAGCCAAATGCTAAATGGACTTGTGATTATTGTTGTGAGGTGCTGTGGAGTAAGTTTCAACTCATAGTGGCCATCTGTAAGAGTAGACTTCGAGAAGATTGTAGGAAAATTCCATTCTTTTAATTCAATTTTCCCACAAAATTTTTTAATGTTTATTGTGAATTATGTGATAGTTTACAGGGAGAACATTAGCTTTACATTCATCTTATCATATATCGTTTCATTGCCATGGTTACAATCCCCTCCATGTATCATCAACCAACCAAAGGATATACCCTGCAAGCCTGCCCCCAGGTTGTCAGCACACAACTCCTCTCCCTTTCTGAGTCTAGAGTCCCCAGCTGCTCCATCTCTCCACATCATCGTCTCTGCCTCCATCTCTGGTATCACTGCTTCTCTGGGTAGGGTCCTGCACTCTGCTCTTCTCCCTTGATGATCCCAGGGACCTCCGCTCCTGGACTGCAAAGTCAATCACTCCCCTCCTTTTGCTACAAAACATCTACCTTTACATTTCCAACCCTCACAGTCAGTCCTGATAACAATTATTCACCATTGTACTGCAAGGGTTTCCCACAAAATTTTGAAGGTTCATTGCAAAACAGAATGAAATATGGCCTGGTTCTGGACCATCCTTATAAGCAAGAAATCATCAGGGATAGAAGTCTTAAAGGAAGGATAGGTAGAGGACACCACAAAGAACTGGGAGTTGAAAACTTTGCTCTAATCCTGACTTTGCTATTTGCTACTTGGGAATGACCTTGGACAAGCTTGGGTATCAGTTTCCTCAACTATAAATGAAAGGTTTATACTGGGTAATCTCAAGGATTTGTTTCCAGTCTTTGACAGTCTTTGATTATGTAGAGTTGTCTAGGCAGAGCATACTGCATACTAAAAAAATACTTTTAAGACTGAATCATAACTTGATGTGCACTGTATGCATCATTAAGTTACATTATTATGAATCTCTCTAAGTAAATAAGTTGCTAGAATTTAGAATCAGCCAGTGACTCATACAGCTGCTCCTCATTAAACTGAAGTCTTAGTGAACAAGGTACATCTTATTGAGATATTTTGGATAACCTTGGTGCAGACTTGAATGAGTTTAAAAACTGTAGGAGGTTTATTCATTTGTGCAAATCTCTAAAAATGGTCTCTATCATTGAGCTCGAAAAGCAATTTGACATAGAAATCAATGAATCCAGTCTGCAACTAGCCATGAAAACTGATTTCATTACTATATAGTCAAATATTACCATGCTATTTATTAGAAAAAGGAATTAAGAAATCGTCATATAACAACTCTTGCCCACTTCCTGTCTCTCTCTTACATAGTCTAGGATTTATGCTAAAAGTTGGTATTGTAGATTCTGTGCGTGGATGTATGAGTGTGCTCACACAGTTCTTCTGAGTTGTGAAATTTCATTTCTTTGCCCTCCAAGCTTCTTGCTGCCAGGTAACGTGAGTATGTATTAGCAACAGCACTGCTTCTATCAGCAAGTTTCTAGTAGGTTCTGTACTAACCTCTCTCTGCCCCACACATCAGTCATATAAAGAAAGCCAAAATTTCCTCACCTCCATAGTTGACACAGCTTTCCCCAAATAATTTCAACAGAGAAACTGGTCATTAGTTTTACACATCTTTGCTGTTGTTGTTGTTAAGTACCATGGAGTCGGTTCCAACTCCTAGTGACCCTACACAAAGTTTCCGAGGCTGTAAATCTTTAAGGGGGGAAGAATGCCTCATCTTTCTCCCACAGAACCACTGATAGTTTTGAATTGCACACATCTTTAGAAGCAACAAAAAGTGATGTTCTATCTTGCTTCAGCACCTGCCATAGTGAAATACTGACTAATTGAGAAAATAGGAACACCAAAGTTGTACAAGATATAGACATTTAAGCATTTAAGCCTTGAGGCAGAAGAAGGTGAGGTAAATGAGAATGCTAACATATTGGAGTCTAAGATAGCACCCTGAGTGGCTCAAGTAGTTTATGATTAGTTGCTAAGCTAGAGGTTTGAATTTTGAACTCATCCAGTGGTGCCAAGGTTGTGAGTTCTCAGAATCAGATCCCAAGGCCTGTCTTCCAATGCCCCTCTTAATGGGTTCCAACTGCCTACTTTTTGGTTAGTTGTCAAGCACTATAACATATAATACCACCACTCATCTGTCAGTTTGTCGTACTGTGGTGGCTTGTGAGTTGCTGTGATTCTGGAAGCTATGCCATGGGTATTTTAAATACCAGCAGGGTCACCCATGGTGGACAGATTTCAGATGAGCTTCCAGATGAAGACAGACTAGGAAGAAAGAGTGACGAACTACTTCTGAATAGTTAGCCACTGAAAACCTTATGAATAGCAGAAAAATACTGTCAGATATAATGTCAGAAAATGAACCCGTCAAGTTGGAAGGCACTCAAAATGCAACTGGGGAAGAGCTATCTCCTCAAAGTACATTGACCATGATGACGGGAATGGAGTAAAGCCCATGGGAGTAAAGCCTACGGGACCTTCATTTGCTGATGGGGCACAACGCAAAAATGAAGAGAAACACTTGTAAACATCCATTGATAATTGGAACATGGAATGTATGAAATATGAGTCTAGGGAAATTATAAATTGTCAAAGATGAAATGGAACACATAAAAATTGATATCTTAGGCATTAGTGAGCTGAAATGGACTGGTATTGGCCATTTTGAATCTGACAACCACATAGTTTACTATGCCGGGAATGACAAATTGAAGAGGAATGGTGTTGCATTCATTGTCAAAAAGAACATATCCAGATCAGTCATGAGGTACAAGGCTGTCTGTGTTAGGATAATATCCATGTGCCTACAGGGAAGACCAGTTAATACCACTATTATTCAACTTTACACACCAAGCACTAAAGCCAGTCAGGATGAAATAGAAGAATTCTACAAACTTCTTTAATCTGAAGTTGATGAAATATGCAATCAAGATGTGTTGATCATTACTGGTGATTGGACTGCAAAGGTTGGGAGCAAAGAGGAAGGATCAGTAGTTGTAAAATATGGCCTTGGTGACAGAAATGATGCTGTAGATTGAATGATAGAATTCTGAAAAAATCAATGATTTGTTAATTTCAAATACCTTCTTTAGACAGCATAAGAGATGACTGAACACATGGACCTTGACAGATGGAATACATAGAAATCAAATTGATGACATCTGCAGAAAGAGATGATAGAAAAGCCCCATATCATCAGTGAAAACAAGGCCAGGGCCAGATTGTGAAGCAGACCATCAATTGCTCATATGCAAATTCAAACTGAAGCTGAAGAAAATGAAAACAAGTCCACGAGAGCCAAAATATCACCTTGAGTACATCTCACCTGAATTTACAGATCATCTGAATAACAGATTTGATACATTAAAAACTAAAGACCAAAGACCAGAAGAGTTGTGGGATGACATCAAGAACATCATACAGGAAAAAAGTAAAAAGCATTAAGAAGACAAGAAAAAATGAAAAGGTCAAAATGGATGGCAGAAGAAACACTGAATCTTGCTTTCCAATGTAGAGATGCTAAAGCAAATGGAAGCAATGAAGAGGTACAAAGCTGAAAAGAAAATTTTAAAGGTCAGATCAAGAAGATAAAGTCAAATATTAAAACAAAATGTTCATAGTTCTGGAGTCAGAAAACCAAAAATAAAGAACACGCTCAACATTTCTCAAGCTGGAGGAACTGAAGAAAAAAATTGAAGCCTTGACTTTAATTATTGAAGGATTCTCTGTGCAAATGATTGAATGATGCAGAAAGCATCGAAAGAAGATGGAAGGAAGAGGCAGAGTCGCTGCACCAAAAAGAAATAGTTGATGTTCAAACATTTCAAGAGGTAGCATATGATCAAAAGCCAATGATACTGAAGGAAGAAGTCCAAGGTGCATTTAAGGAATTGGCAAAGAACAAGGCACCAGGAATTGGTGGAATAAAAATTGAAATCTTTCAAGAAAGTGTGGCGGCACAGGAGGCACTCAACTCAACTCTGCCAAGAAATTTGGAAGGCAACTATCTGGCCGACTGATTGGAAGAGATCCATATTTGTGCCCATTCAAAAGACAGCTGACCCAATGGAATGTGGAACTCATCGGACAATATCTTTGATATCCCATGTGAGTAAAGTTTTACTAATGGTAACACAGAAATGGCTGCCAACGTATATTGACAGAGAACTTGCAGAGGTTCAAGTCGGATTCAGAAGAGGATGTTGGATGAGGGATATCATTACTGATGTCCGATGGATCTTGTCTAAAAGCAGAGAGAATCAGAAAGATGTTTACCTGTGCTTTATTGACTGCGCAAAGGCTTTCAATTGTGCGGATCATGACAAGCTATGGACAACATTGTGAAATATGAGTATTCCGGAACACTTAATTGTGCTCGTGAGGAATTTGTACATGGACCAAGAGGCAGTTGTTTGAACAGAACATGGGAACTCTGAATAATTTAAAATTAAGAAAGGTGTACAACAGGGTTGTATTCTTTGACCTTACACATTCAACCTGTATGCTAAGCAGATAATCTGAGAAGCTGGGTTATATGAAGAAAAACATGGCATCAGGATTGGAGGAAGACTCATTAACAACCTGTGATATGCAGATGACACAACCTTGCTTGCTGAAAGTGAAGAAGACTTAAAACATTTACTGATGAAGATCAAAGAGCATAGCCTTCAGTATGGATTGCATCTCAATGTAAAGAAAACAAAAATCCTCACCACTGGACTAATTAACAACATTCTTATCAAGGGAGAAAAGATTGAAGTTGTCAAAGACTTCATTCTTCTTGGATCAACCATCAACACTCATGGAAGCAGCATATTGCATTAGGCAAATCTGCTGCATAAGACCTTTATAAAGTGTTGAAGAGCAAAGATGTCAGCTTGAAGACTAAGGTGTGCCTGACCCAAGCCATGGTATTTTCAATAACCTCATATGCATGTGAAAGCTGGACAGTGAATAAGGAAGACTGTAGAAGAATTGATGCTTTTGAGTTATGGTGTTGGAGAAGAATACTGAATGTGCCATGGGCTTCCAAAAGAACCAACATATCTGTGTTGGAAGAAGTGCAGCCAGAGTGCTCCTTGGAGACCAGGATGGCCAAACTTCATCTATCATACTTCGGACATATTATCAGAAAGGAACCAGTCACTGGAGAAGGATATTATGTTTGGTAAGGTTGAGGGTCAGATCAAAAGAGGAAGACCCCCACTGAGATGGACTAGCAAAGTGGCCTTGGACTTCTTCCTTCAATACCATTGGCTTCAATACCTCTTGAAATGGTTGAACATCCACCATTTCTTTTAGATACAGTGATCATCTTCTTTTGATGCTTTCTGCCTCATTCGGTATTTTGCCCATAGAATCCTTCAATATTTCAAGTTAAAGCTGGAATTTTTCTTCATTTTCCTCCGCTACAGAAACACAAAGGGTGTTATTCCCATTTGTTTTTCTATTTTAAGGTCTTAGCACATTTCATTGTAATATTTAACTTTGTCTTCTTGAGCTGCCCTTTGAAATTTTCTATTCAGCTCTTTTACCTCCTCATTTCTTCCATTTGCTTTTGCATCTCTATACTGGAGAGCAAGTTTCAATCGCTTCTGACATCCATTTTGATCTTTTCCATATATCTTGTCTTCTTAATGAACTTTTTGCTTTCTTCCTGTATGATATTCTTGATGTTATTCCACAACTCTTCTAGTCTTTGGTCGTTTTTGTCTAATTCATCAAATCTGTTCTTCAGATGATCTCTAAATTCAGGTGGGATATATTCAAGGTCAGATTTTGGCTCTCGTGGACTTGTTTTAATTTTCTTTAGCTTCAGTCTGAACTTGCAGATGAGCAATTGATTGTTTGTTCCACAGTCTGCCCCTGGCCTTGTTTTGGCTGATGATACAGAGCTTTTCCATCATCTCTTTCCATTTGTTGTTGTTGTTAGGTGCCATAGAATTGGTACCAACTCATAGCGACCTTATGCACAACAGAACGAAACACTGCCCAATCTTGGGCCAACCTCACAATTGTTGCTACACTTGAATCCACTGATGCTGCCACTTTGCCAATCCATCTTGCTGGGGTTCTTCCTTTTTTTCTCTTACCTTCCACCTTACCAAAATTGATTGATTATCTTTCTCCAGTGACTGCTCCGTCTTGACAATATGTCCGAAGTATGAGAGACGAAGTCTGGCCATCCTGGCTTCCAAGGAACACTCTGGCTGCACTTCTTCCAACACAGATCTGTTGGTTCTTTTGGCAGCCCATGACACTTTCAATATTCTTCTCCAACAGCATAACTCAAAAGCATCAATTGTTCTACAGTCCTTCTTATTCACTGTCCAGCTTTCACATGCATATGAGGTTATAGATGTAGTCAATTTGATTTCTGTGTAGTCCATCTAGTGAGGTTCATGTGTAGTCATCTTTTATGTTGCTTAAAAAAGATTTGCAACAAGGAATCCTTATAATCCAGTTAGGGATAGGCATAAAGAACCTTGCCTATGTTCATGAGTGATGTCTGCAATTCTTCAGTGGTATCCATATCTGGGGAGTAAGTCTGTATGAAGTTGGGAGCAATGACTGCATTATATTTTCATATTCCTTGAGCCAACATCACTGGATTTTTTTGGTATATTTTAAGTTTAGAATATTAATTAATATAAATTTAGAGAAAATGAATATAATTATTATTAATGCTTCAGGGAACTCTGGTGACACAACAGGTTACGCATTGGGTTGTTAACTGCCAATCAGTGGTTTGACTCTATGGGAAGATCCGTGGGAGAAACATGAGGCTTTCTGCTCCCGGAGAGATTTACCATCTCAGAACCTTATATAAGGTCGCCAGTAGTCAGAACTGATTCAATGACACACAGAAACAGCAAGGTTTCTGAAGGGTCAATAAATAAACCCTTTGTCTTACCCTTTAGAGTCTTTGGGTGGTACAACTAGTTAATCCATTTAGCTGTTTATTAAAAGATTGGCAGTTCAAGTCCACAGAGGCAACTATTGAACCCACTTCTGAAAACCATCCATTGAAGACCTTATGGAGCACACTTTTACTCGGAATCACTTGGTGTTGGTGTGAGTCCATACTGACTCAACAGCATCTGGTACTTTCCTACCAGATGGATGCTCCAAATGTAAGTCTTAGATGAGTAATAACAGGGGCCAGAAAATGAGGCTTTAGAGCTGCAGTCTCTAGAGGTTGCCAGCAGTCTCCTTCCAACCGCTCCCCTCACCCCACTGTCTAGACAGGTGTACTTCCTATGCTACTAGAGGTAGAACATGGATAAAAGTTCAAAATGTTAATAGTGTATTAATTCACTCATTCCCTATATCAATAATTTTTTTTTGACTGGTAGCGTAGTGGTTATGAATCGGGCTGCGAACCTTAAGGTCAGCGGTTCGAAACTACCAGCCGTTCTGTGGGAGAAAGATGAGGCTTTCTACTCCCGTAAAGATTTACACCCTCGGAAACCCTGTACAGGGTCGCTATGGGTCAGAACCGACTCGATGGCACTTAACAACAACAACAACACCATGCACCAGACACTATTGACACTGATAGAGAGAGAAATCAGCCCTGTCACAAGCAATAGGACACCATGTCCCAGAGTTTAGAAATTTAAAGAACCCAACAAAAAAACACCTGTAATGTCTTACTCTGCTGGACAAATACATACTGTGACATCACGTGTCTGCATTTTCTGGAGCTGTGGTTAACAGAAATATCATAAATGGATAACTTTAAAGAACAGAAAATTTCTTTACTCATGTTTTAGAAGGCTTGAAGTGCAAATTCAGGGCACCAATTTAGGGAAAGGCTTTCTGTCTCATTCTGTTCTGGGGAACATCTTTGTCCCTTTCAGTTTCTGTAGCCCCAGTGTTCCTTGATTCCTTAAGGAGCTTCATATGGAAACTACCTATGCCCACTTGTGTTCTTGTCTCGATCTTATCTGTTCTTTTTATACCTAGGAAGTGATTAGGTTTAGGACATACACTACAATGATATGGGCTCATTGACATAACTGGTGGTGGATATTAAGTGCCGTCAAATTGGTCCCAACTCATAGTGACCCTTCATAAGTTTTCTAAGGTGCAGCTGGTGGTTGTGAACTGCCAAACTTATGGACAACAGTCTAGTGCTTATCCTACAGTGCCACATCAGGACTGCCATATATTTGTGTGCTTGGGATATAATTTAATTCATAGCACCCTCTGGTACTCATTAAGTATAAAGGGTTTATGGGCGAAATACCAAAACCTCAGGTTGTTAGGCTTTCAGATCACCCTTTGGGAGTTTGCTCCTTTGTATCCATGAGGCCCGCTCTTCTATTGCCTCTGCTTTGCTTCCCTTTCCTCTTCCCTCCTGAAGGTCATGAGACCTAACTACACATCCATCATGGATAGACGCCCAGATAAAGATATAAAAGACAGCAGATAGGGAAGAACAACCCAACTTCTGACTGGTGAACATTCTCCTTCCTACCTGCAGTACTATAGCTATAAACCATAAGATCTCATTTCTAAATTGTGAGCTTGAGCATATATTTCTACAACAGTACTAGGGAGATAGTGGTAACCGAAACTAACAGGGTTCATGAACTCTTGGTGCTTATTTTCTTATGGAAGAAAACAGGAAATAATTTCCCTCTCAGGATCGGGCAGTGTTTTGTTCTGCTGTGAATAAAGTCTCTATGAGTCGGTACCTCATGATGGCAACTAACAACAACAACAACAACATTACACTTAAATAAAAAAGGAAAATTAATTTCAGATAGCATTATAAAGAATGGCATGTTTAATGGTATGTTTCTTGTAATTTGTTTAGAAAAACCTGAGTAGCACATTAACCCTGTAATTTTCTGTTTTTCTTAGCAGTAGTTTCATATGCATACTTTATGATATTGTTGTTGTTGTTGTTAGGTGCCATCAAGTCGGTACTGACTCATAGTGACCCTATGCATAACAGAATGAAACACTGCCTGGTCCTGGGCCAACCTCACAATTGTTACCATGCTTGAGCCCATTGATGTTGTCACTTTGCTAATCCAGCTCACTGGGGTCTTCCTCTTTTTCTCTGACCCTCCACCTTAGCAAATGTGATATCCTTCTTCAGCGACTTGTCCCTCCTGACAATATGTCTGAAGTATGAGAGGCGAAGTTTGTCTATCCTGGCCTGCAAGGAACACTGGCTGTACTTCTTCCCACGCAGATGTGTTAGTTCATTTGGCAGCCCATAGCACTTTCAATATTCTCCAATACCATAACGCAAATGCATCAATGCTTGTATGATCTTCCTTATTCACTGTTCAACTTTCACTTGCATATGAGGTTATGACAGTGGACAGGTTTCAGATGAGCGTCCAGACGAAGACAGACCAGGAAGAAGGAGAGACGAACTGCTTCCGAGTATTTAGTCACTAAAAACCTTATGAATAGCAGAGAATTCTTTATGATAATAAATGAAAAATTTAAGTCAATCACATTTCCTTATCTTTCCATAGACTACTGCAGTGGCTCTGCATTGTGGTTTAAGGGACTTTCACTCTTAACATGTATAGTCATCTTTTAATGTTGTTTTAAAAAGGTAATTTGCAGGAGTGAATAAATTAATGGTTTTACAAAATTCTATCATGCAATTTCCAGCATCATTTCTATCACCAAGGGCATATTTTCCAATGATGGATATTTCCTCTTATTTCCAACTTTTTCATTGCAATCACCAGTAATTTCCAATGCATCTCGATTGCAAGTTTGATCAATATCAGATTTAAGAAATTGATAGAATTCTTCAATTTTATCATCACTGGCCTTAGTGGTTGGTGTATGAATTGGAATAATAATGGCATTAACTGGTCTTACTTGTAGGCATATGGATATTATCCTATTCCAGACAGCCTTAGACTTCAAGACAGATCTTGAAATGGTCTTTTTGATAATGAATGCTACACCATTCCACTTCAATTTGTCATTCCTGGCATTGTAAACCATAAACTTGCCAGATTAAAAACTGCCAATAACCAGTTCATTTCAGCCCACTAACGTTTGTGTGTTCCATTTCATTTTTGACAACTTCCAATTTTCCTAGATTCAGACTTTGTACATTCCATGTTCTGGTTATTAAAGTATGTTTATAGCTATATCTTCTTATTTTTAATTGTGCCCCATCAACAAATGAAGATCCTGAAAGCTTACTCCATTCTTGTCTTCATGGTCAACTCTACTTGGAGGAGGCAGCCCTTCCCTAGTCATATTTTCAGTGGCCTTCCAACCTGAAGGGTTCATCATCTGGCACTGTATCAGACAATATTCTGGTGCTAGTCATCATGTTTCAATATTCAGTATTCTGGTACTATATGACTGTTTCACTGTTATTCATAAGCTTTCTGTGGCTAAACATTGAGAAGTAGACCACCTCTTCTTCTTCCTATTCTGTCTTAGTCTGGAAGCTCAGCTGAAACCTGTTCACCATGGTGAGCCTGCTGATACTTACTATACCAGTGGCCTACTTTCTAGCATTGCAGCAACATGCAAGCAACCACAGTGTGGCCAACTGACAGACATGCGGCAGTTAATTCACTTCAGAAGAAAGTGCTCTACAGATGCAGAAAGACATGTATAAGTACACTGCTAGGACTGTTTTCCGAAGTATGTCTGCGGGGGACTAGAATGGCCAACCTTTTGGTTAGCAGTCAAGCCCTAAATCATTGGCACAACCCAGGGATACCAAGAGTGCTTTGTTGTTCTTTTTGTCTCCAGTGGACTCAGTCTCATAGTGACTTTATGCAAACAGAAACGTTATTTGGTTTTCTGTTTGTGTAGGTTATCATGGGTTAATTTTGGAAGTAGATACCAGGCCTTTCTTCCTAGTCTGTCTTAGTGTGAAAGCTCCTCTGTAGCCTGTCCACCATGAGTGACCCTGCTGATACTTGAAATACTGGTGACAGATTCCAGCATCATAGCAACATGTAAACCAGTCACCATAGTAAGATAAAGAAAGCCTTAGGGTTGTGAAAAATATTACCACTCACTGGCTTGGAGTGTTCTGAGCATTTTTAATATATAATGTAACAGAACTCATTTCAGTATGATTGAAATGAAATATAAGCTTGTTTCCAGTAGCAGGTATAAAACCCTGTGGAGTTCAGTCTACTTTGCAAATGTTATTTCCTTCTTGCTAGTCAATTCAATTAGATTTACTGAGTGGCCTGAAGTGCACAGTAGTAGCCAAGCTGAGTGGTGCTAGTTGCAGGATGAGGTAAGTCACTGCCCTTGAGGACCCTACAGTCTACATAATGTCAGGGTCCAGTGAAGAGGCTACCTTGACCTGTAGGGAGGAGAGCGCTTCACCAGCTCCATCCTCCATCCTCCCACCTTCCCATGTGAAGTGGCACAGCTATGCTGCTACTGCCAGTCATTAGTACTCCCTGCCCTGCTCCCTTGACCTTGGGGATGGAGGACAGAATGTCTCTTTCTGACTAGTCTTGACAACTAGTGACTGAATTAGCAACTTATGCCATGACATGAAGCAATAAAAGTTTAAGTACAAAATTATAAATATCTTAATAAATATACATTATAGTATTCAGGTAAT
>NW_006408727.1:3258558-3266444 GCF_000296735.1 Chrysochloris asiatica
GACTTATAGCAACACTGTATAAGTTTTCCAAGGAGCAGCTGGTGGGTCTAATTATTTGTGATTAGGCATATAATTGTATTATTCAGGTAATGAGGGAAAATTATAAAGGCAAATTAAACAATTGACAATTTTCCACAACATTTTCCAGGTATTTATATCTAATCTTGGATTCTGCCCTTATCCTGTCCTAGTTCCTCTTATTCAATGTATTAGGTGCTTTAATTATTTTATCATTAAGACCTCCTTATTCTGACACTTTTTTCCACCATAACCTTTTTTTCTTTTCAAGAATGTAGCCCTCCTAAAGCTAAGAGTGAAGTGTCCAGCTGATATGAAGTAAGGGGAGATGCACACGAACTCCCAAACTTGCAGATAGTACCCATTTGACCTAGCTTCGATGGTTTGATGATCAGAACTCAACTAGAGGAAGATACAAAATTTCATAAAGGAAACAAGTGTAAATGGTTACAACTTGATGGACTTGACCTATACTTATGGATGTTGTTGTTGTTGTTAAGTGCCGTCGAGTCGGTTCCAACCCATAGCAAGCCTGTACAGGGTTTCCAAGGCTGTAAATCTTTATGGGAGCAGAAAACCTCATGTTTCTTCCATGGAGCAGCTGGTAGTTTTGAACTGCTGACCTTGTGGTTCGCAGCCCGATTCGTAACCACTATGCTACCAGAGCTCTTTATATATATGGTTGTAGTGGCTCAAAATACCAACTGAGAGGGAAAGCGTCTTCACATCAAGAATCAGTCCTATCCCTCTGTACATAGCGTTGATAGGGAAGGGCAGCTTAGACATTGGCTACATAAAATGCAGGGTGGGTGGGGTATGATGGCATAAAGTGACTGGCTTACAAGTTTTCAAGAAGGTTTTAGTGTGTGTGGAGGGGAGACAGAATCCCTATTGAATAGTTTTCATCTTGTCTAGATGAGTCTGGTGAAAGATGAGGATAAGATTATTATGATTCAATAATGAATAATTGTTATCACGACTAATTGCAACTGTCACAATTGTAAAGGTAGAAGTTTTGTTTAACAAAAATGGGGAAGTCATATATCTTACATGCCAGTAACAGAAGACCCTAGGACCATCAAGGGAGAACACAAGTGGAATGTGAGACCCTCTCCAGAGAAGCAGCTACACCAGATATGGAGGCAGAGATGATGGCATGGAGAGATAGAGCAACTGAGGATTCTAGACTCATGGAAAGAAAAAGGCTATGTGCTAGTGGCCAGGAAGCAGGCTTGTAGAATGTGCTTTTTTTAAATGATTGTATATTCCTGAGTGTTTTTATGTACAACCCCCCCCAAAAAAAACCACACATACACCCAAAAAAACCCCCAAAACCAGAGGGAATAGAAACAAATGTTAAATGATGATGCATGGAGGGGATTGTAATCATTGCAATGAAATGAAATACAATAAGATAAGTGTAAAATATCACTCAATTCACAATAAAAACTTTAAAACAATAACAAAAAGAATACAGCTCTCAGATCTGTTTTCGACATACCAGCTAGAGTGATGTTTTTGAAATGTAAAGCAGAGCATGTCTTGTCTGTACAAGTTTTCTATGTGGTTTCCAAGGCATAGAATAAAATTCAGATTTCTTCCAAATGAACTGGATTGTGCCCAGTTACTGTTACTAAACCTTTTGATTAAAGATTCTATAGAAGAACCCTAATCAAATGGGGGGAAATGAAGGCCAGAATTGTAAATTCTCATGGACTCCAGACTTTCTGGAGCCAGGGAGGCAAGATGAACCCCTGAAATTATTAAAAAACTTTACACCAAAATTATCCCCCAAACTCTTCTTAAAACCAAATAATTGTTGCTAAGGGCTGTAGAGTTGGTTCCGACTCATAGCGACCCTGCAACAGGGTTTTCAAGGAGCTGCTGGTGGGTTTTAACCTTGTGATCCAGTACTTATTCTTCAGGGCCAAACCAAGACCATAGTTTATTTAATTTGTATTATGTGCTTTTAAGAACAGTGTATATGAAGTCTACTGGACAGTAGTAACTTGAGAGATTTGATGGGAGCTTTAGGAGGAAGTGAGTTTATGTAAATGGGGGAAGAACAACGCAGAAAAGGAGATTGAGAATGGCCATACAACTCTAACAATGTAATCAATGTCACTGAATTGTATATATAGATATAATTGAATTGGTCTATATTTTACTGTGTATATTCTAAAATTATTATTATTATTACATTAAATGTTTTATTGTGAATTATGTGATAGTTTACATGGGAGAACATTAGTTTTATATTCATCCTATCGTATATCATTTCATTGCCATGGTTACAATCCACTCCATGCATCATCAAACAACCAAAAAGGATATCCTGCAGGCCTGCCCCCCAATCCTCCCCCCACCTGCCCCGGTCATCAGCACACAGCACCTCTCCCACTCTGGGTCTAAAGTCCCCAGCTGCTCCATCTCCCCATGTCATCATCTCTGCCTCCATCTCAGGCATCACTGTTCTCTGCTCTTCTCCCTTGATAGTCACAGGGACCTTGACTCCTAGACTGGAAAGTTAATCACTGCCCTCCTTGCTATAAAACGTCTACCTTTACATTTCCAACCCTCACAATCAGTCTTGATAACAATTATTCACTATTGTATCACAGGAGACCTACATTTACTTTCATCAGCCCTGCCTAAACAGATTGGATACTACTCAGTGGTGATTCTACCTTTCTCCATGCCCTCTGGATCTAGATTTCTTCTTGAAAGCTTGTAAGCCGTCACTTCTTGCCTTTGTAAAATTATTTTTTATAAAGTCCAAATTACTGACCACACAATTTTGTGTGATTTTGACTCCTGCCAGAACCTTTGTCCTCATTTACTTCCACTGCCCTTTGAGTTTGCTGCTATAGTTCCACAGAGTTTTTGTGTGTGCGTCCCTTGATTCTCCTAAGTTCTCAGGAGTTTCCTTTCTTCCTGAATGTTCTTGACCAGATTGTTACCTTGCTGGCCTCTCATCAGTGAAGCAGTTGACAAATGTGTAAATAAATACTTGGTATGGAGTCCTGGTGTGATGCTCTAGGATAAGCACTCGACCTCAAGGTAGTTTTGAACCGCAAGTTTGATGATTCAAACTCATCACCTGTTCCTTGGAAACACTATACAGGGTTGCTATGAATTGGAACCGACTCGATGACGCTTAACAACAACAACATAGTAGCAAATGATGGTATTTAAAAAACAAACTAAACTTGATTTGATAAAGTCAGTTCCATCTCATGGCGACTTCATGTGAGTCAGAGTAGATACGCATTTCAATGAGATTTCCAATAGCTTGTGATTTCATGGAAGTCAGCGTGGCGCCACAGAATGTAACGTACAGGGAACGTGTTTTTAATGTTGTTGCTGTTGATTACTGTATGGTGGTGGTGGTAGTCGTGTGCCGTGGAGTCGGTTCCAACTCATAGTGACCCGGCATAGGGTTGTTAATCTTTGCGGGAGCAGACAGCCTCATCTTTCTCCCATGGAATGGCTGGTAGTTTCAAACTGCTGATCTTGAGGTTAGCAGCTCAACTCGTAACCACTACTTTACCAGAGCTCCTTTGATTACTGTATATACCCCTCATTTTCCCACAACAGATCCTAAAGTACTCCTCAGGAAGAGCTGACTAAATATTTGTAGTTCTTAAGTGCTGTTGAATCTGTTCTGATGCATAGTGACCCTGTATAGGATTTCCTAGCAGCAGCTGGTGAGCTTGAGCCGCCGACCTTACAGTTCAAACGACTTTGTAGTCCAGTGAATTAACCTGCAGCACCACACCAGGACTCCAAATGCTTGTAGATGAGTAAACAAATATGATAGTAAATAAAAAAAGCATTGCTAGTAGGATTCCAATAAATTCCTACATGAATTTATTCCAAACAAAGCATGTTTAAACATGTCTCTACAACCAGTAAACAACTGCAGACAAGTTCTCTCAGTAATATACTCGTCTAAAGCCACTCTTTGGAAACCCTAGACAGGATCACTATGACATGGGATCAACTCAATGGCACTTAATAACAGTAAGGGTACCTTCAAAAAAAGTGGCTTTTGAGAGAATCTACTGGGCCAGTTAAATTCAAGGCATACATATCAGTTCAGAAGTGATGGTGTCTGCTCTTTGGGACTCCAAATGTTTAATCTAGATCAATTTCCCCCAAGGACATAATCATTGGGCTTATTAGGGAGAAGTTTTAAGAAAAATGAAAACTGCATTAGTGACAAAAAATGCCAGACAACTTACACCCTGAGGATTTTCTTTCTCAGCACAACAATGCACCTGTTCTTTCTTTTCAGGCTGCTTTATGAAAATTTTCTTGGGAACATAACCTGTCTAGCTTGTGTTTGTTAAGCGCCATTGAGTCAGTCCCAACTTGTAGTAGTCCCAACTTGTAGGGTTTCCAAGGAGTGGCTGGTGGGTTTGAACTACCAACCTTGCAGTTAGCTATCCAGTGCTTATCCTACAGCACCACAGCAACACCATGCCTTATAACCCTGATATTGTTCCTCAGATTTCTTTTTATCCTCCAAACTCAATATTTAAAATGAGCACAGTTTGAATCTCTTGAGGATGACAAAATTATTGTTTTTGACATGATGAAAATTGAAGAGAACACCATTCTTTGAGGAAGGGTTAGAGAGATGGGAACAGTACCTTCAGAAGTATATAGGCATACAAGCAGTGGGAAGACAATATACAAAAAGGGAGGTTAGCAGAAGAATGATGAAGACAGGTGAAGACACAGGTAAGTAGGTATACAAGGGCTAAGGGATAGAGGTAAATAGTGATATATACACAACCTTGGAACAATAGGGTTCTGCAGGTAGATTCATGGACAAAGACACAGGCTGAATGGGTATGGGCTGAAGAGTGGGAGTATGCCCACAAATACAATAGAGGTTAGAAAAGGATATCTGTACATGGGTATTTACCTTTCCTGCAAATATACCTGTGGATGTGTTAGAGCATATAGTGGGCAAAATGATGAAAACGTAAAATATTATCAAACATCTTAAGGCAATGAAAATTGCTGGGCCTCGGGGCTCAGGACCACAGTCTAAGGGAACACTATGGTCAATTGGATAGTCCACAATGAATATGTTCTATATCCTACTTTAGTGAGTAACATCTGTGATCTTTAAAGCTTAGATGCTGCCATTGGTCTCTTCATGTGCAGAAGAAAGGAGAGTGATGAGAATTGAAGAGGCTTGGAATAAATAATTCCAATGGACTACTGGAACATGTGGACATCAGTTTCCATGACTCTAAGACCAGAATAATGAAATGGTGCCTGCCTCCCCATACCAATTGCTCTGAAAGAGATCACATTAGAATGTCCTGGATAGAGTTGGTGAAAATGTAGAACAAAACTCAAAATTTTTTTAAAAAAAGAAACTGGGCTTACTGGTCAGAAAGAGACTGGAGGAACCTGAGACTATGGCCCTTGACCACCCTTCAAAGCTTGAAGGAACTTACCCTTGCGGCCCAATTTTCAGCCAAGCATTAGATAGGTATATAGTGGGGACAACAACACTAGTGAGGTATGCTTATCATTGCATGGCCAATCATTTAAAACCAAAAGGGCCACGTTTACCTAAGGACAACATTGAGAAGGGACGAGAAGCTGGGTGGAATGGAAATAGGAACCATAGGAAGGAAACAGGTTAGCTGTCTTTGTGGGGAGGGGATTGTAACCATTGAGATGAAAGGATGTATATGATTTACTCAGTGTAAAACTGTTGGTCTTGTCTATAAAGCTTCGCTCAATTCACAATAGAAAGTTAAAAAAAAAAAAAAGTGACTAGATCAAGATGGAAGACATGTTGAGAGCCAATAGCTTCACATTTTGATAGTTTTGTTTAGGTATGGTGCTGTAGGAGAAACACTGATTGCAAACACCAGCTGCTCCTTGATAGCCCTACACAGGGACGCTATGAGTTGGAATCGACTCGGCACTTTACAGCAAATAACAAGGTTTTCTGTGATTGTGTATCAGTACATTTTGACTTAGCCTCACATGCACCACACTCTGAAAATGAAATTTTGAACTACCTTTCTGAGTATTATTTGCATCTCAATAGCCAAGAACACTCTTGGATAACTGTAATATCTAGGATACTAGTTCTCAAATAAGGAGCTCTAATAGCGTGGTGGTGATGGTTATGTGCCGTGGAGTCGGTTCCGACTCATAGCGACACTGTACAGGGTTTCCGAGGCTGTAAATCTTTTCGGGAGTAGAACGCCTCATCTTTCTCCCGCGGAACAGCTGGTAGTTTCGAACTGCTGACCCTGAGTTTAGCAGCCGGATTCGTAACCACTACGGATAGCGTAGTAATTACGAATCGGGCTGTGAACCTTAAGGTTACTGACTAGACAGCAACGAACAATAACAATAACAGCAAAACTGTGTTTGACAGAAGGGTTTTAAGTGTTTTGATTCTGGTGCAGCTAGCACTAGGCTGAGCTCATGGCAGATTAAAAAGAATCCACAAAGCAATTACTTTATTTCCAGACAACCACGAGGTAATTACACATACGCATTGCTCAAGCTTGGGAAATGTGTGGCATGTAGATTGGAGAGTAATTTCCAAGTTGATGTTAGTGGGAATTTATTGAGCTTTGAGGTGAGAGTAATTGAGATAAGAAAACAGAAAGATTGTTCTATACATAAGGGATGGTGTGGTCAAAGCAACCACTGATTGTTTAGGGAGTTCCAATATTTGAGATGAGTACTTTTTATAGTAAACTATAAAATGCATTATAAAGAGTAAATTCATTCAATTCTGAATAATGCAAATGAGGGTCATTTGTCCAATTCAGGATCAGTGAATCCCCTTAAAAGGCTCATCCAAAATCCCATCAGTAATGTTTTGCTCTTCAGGTATAGAAAAGAGTGTTTTAAACCAAAGTGCTGTTTGCATTTCACATAATTGAAAAGAAGGCCTTTAGTACATATAATGTGAATAGAGGTGTGAATGTCTACAGGTTTGTAGAATACTACTCCTCAGTGGAGAAGTTCTCATTAATGCAGCTCATCAGGTAGAATTTTCTAGTTCACTGCATTAGCTAGGGTGTCCTAAGACAAACAACACAGCACTTCTTCATTTTATTTCACCCAACTGGAGAAAGTTATACCGGGAGGAATTGTCATTCAGTTTAGGTGCTGACATAGGGTTTCAGGAGAAGAGGGTTGCTAGTAAAACACACTTTATGGTCACTTAAAGTGCCAACAAACAGCCCTGGTGTTGCAACCATTAAGCGCTTGACTTCTAACCCCAAAACTGGCTCCATAAAAGTAGGCTCTGGCCGGCTTCACTGGTGAGTACTACCAAACATTCAGGGAACACCTGTCACCAATTCTACTCAAATTATTCCAAAATACAGAGGAGGATGGAAAACTTCCTAATACATTTTATGAAGCAAGCATAAACCTCATACCAAAACCAGGGAAGGACATCATTAAGAAAGAAAACTATAGACCAATATCCCTCATGAACATAGATGCAAAAATTCTCAACAAAATACTAGCCAACAGATTCCAGCAACACATCAAAAAGATAACACATTATGATCAAGTGGGATTCATATCAGGGATACAAGGATGGTTCAACATTAGAAAAACGATCAACATTATCCACCATATAAATAAGAAAAAGAAAAGAACCACATGATCATATCGATTGATGTAGAAAAGACATTTGACAAAATCCAACATCCATTCCTGATAAAAACGCTCAACAAAATAGGAATTGAAGGGAAATTCCTCAAAATAATTCAGAGCATATATACAAAACCAACAGCCTACATTACTTTCAATGGAGAGAAATTGAAAGACTTCCCTCTGCATACAGGAACCAGACAAGGATG
>NW_006408727.1:3270645-3284850 GCF_000296735.1 Chrysochloris asiatica
ACTTTAGATCCAGAGAGGGAGAGTGACTGTGTGCTGAAGACCTGGGGGATATGGGGGAAGGATTGCATGGAGGGGATTGTAACCATGGCAATGAGACGATATACGATGGAATGACTATAAAAGTAATGTTCTTCCATGTAAACTATCACATAATTCACAATAAAACATTTAAGAAAAAAAAAAAAAAGAAGGCTCTGGCAATCCGCTTCCATAAGATTATAGCCAAGACAATCCTAAGGGACCATTGCACTCTGTCACAAGGGGTTGTTGTGAGTCTGAATCGATGATCTGGTAACACACTTGACCTGCTAAACTGGACTGCTAATTTCAACGTTGGCATCTCAAACCCACCAGCTACTTGATGGCACACAACATCATTGTGACTGACAATCATTAATCACAGTAATTTCCTTCACTAGAAGACATTTGTCATGTATATATGCTTTTATTTTGAAAAGCATCAAATCAGGATAAGAGATTTGGATTGTATTCTGTCTTGGAAACCACCTAGAAGACTTAAACAGAGGATTTTTTTTTCACTTAAAAGGCTAACTCCAACTGCTAGGTAGAGAAGGGGCTGCGTCATGGAAAGGATAGCAATTATAAATCAAGAGGTGATGGTGGAGAGCCGTGTTTGGAATCAGAGTTCACTGAAAGCTATTAGACCTGCTAGCATCTTGAATGAGACATACGAGGCTAATGTTCTGGAAAATTGCCAGTTGTTTCATTTTATCCTGATCAGTTTTCTCTCTCTATTACCTGAATAAGGAGTCCTAGTGGAGTACTGTATTAACCAAAACGTCAGCCATTTAAGACCAACACCTGCTCCGTGGGAGAGAGAGAGGCCCGTGCGCTCCCATAAAGATTTTCAGTCTCAGAGATCCTAAGAAGCAGGTGTGATGCTGTAGGTAAGCACTGGATTGCAAATGCAAGGTTTGCAGTTCCAACCTACCAGTTATTCCATGTAAGTCCTACACAGGGTCACTTTGAGTTGGCATTGACTGGATGGCACTTAATAACACCAACAACATCAATGGGGTCATCATGAGCTAAAACTAACTTGATGGTAGTGGATTTTTTCTTGGGCATGATCTGACTAATAAAACATGTGCTTAGATTTATATGGTTTATAATTAAACTTCTATCGTCTCTTGCCATGATCTTAAAGATTCTGCTTCTGGTACACGTGACCCAAACCATGGTATTTTCAATAACCCCATATGCATGCTGACGTTGGATAGTGAATAAGGAAGACCACAAAAGAATTGATGCATTTGAATTATGGTGTTGGAGGAGAATATTGAAAGTGCCATGGGCTGCCAAAAGAACCAACAGATCTGTGTTGGAAGAAGTGCAGCCAGAGTGCTCCTTGGAGGCCAACATGGCCAAACTTCATCTCTCATACTTCAGACATATTGTCAGGAGGGACCAGTCCTTGGAGAAGGATATCATGTTTGGTAATGTGGCGGGTCAGAGAAAAAGAGCAAGACCTCCCGTGAGCTGGATTGGCAGATTGGCAGCATGAATGGGCTTAAGGGTGGCAATAATTGTGAGGTTAGCCTAGGACCAGGCAGTGTTTTGTTCTGTTGTGCATATGGTCATTATGAGTAGGTAGCAACCTGATGGCACCTAACAACAACAACAACATAGCTGTTAGGACTTGTCAGAAAGAGACATACAATAAAAATTGTCTTCCAACAGAGCTTCAGATCATTCTCACCAACTTCCCTGTGCCAGGAAAACAGTTTCAGGAATTCTAGGCCAAGAGAGCAAGGTTGGGTAGCCATGGTGAGAGCAAATTCTGACAGCAGTGGTGAAGCTGTGGCAATTTACAAGAGAAGATGGGAGAATGGGAGGTGTGTCTGCCCCCTATTGGTGAAGTCAATGACTCCCACTGAAAGCATCATTAGGTAGACTGGGAGGATCTTGGGGGCAGTGACTTAATGTATTTTGCTGTGTCAGCACCACTCCACTAGGCCTCTCGCTGTGCACTACAGTAAATATGAATCTCATTGAATTGACTAGCAAAAAGCCCAAGCAAAAAAAAAGGTCACACAGCACCAAGATCTGATTCTGAAGGCAGAAAACTCATTTCTTGACTGGGGATGCAGCCACAATTTGGTATAACTCTTTGGTAGATTTCTCCACTGTCTGTCACGGCTTTGAATGACTCTGAACCAATCCCTCGTCATAGGCAGCCCATGTAACCATTCCTTCTTAAGTAGGTCTACTTGCACATGGATAGGCAAAATATTCCAGTATACACAACCATATATGATCCAGGTTTTTATATAAGTTAGTCGTACAGTGAAATGTATCTTTCAAAACTCTAAATACTATCTCTAGTTTCAAATGATGCCTGGGGGGTTCATGAATCTATAGTCTTTATTACCTTGGAGGCGGAAACACTCCTAATGTCTAGATTCAGAATCGGCATTCAAATAAAAAGATGCTTCAGTGCAGCTGGTGGAAATGTAAATCAAATCAAGACAAAGCAAGCACGTTTGAAGCGTCAGTACAGATGCCCCTTGGCATGAATACCCAGCCAAGGTTATAAAAAATAATGTATAATAAGTGAATGGTGCCACTGTGTGCTCCAGGGCACCAGGGCAAGCACTGTTGTTGGTGTTGTGAAGTGCTGAACCAATATAGGTTTTGGTATAGGGTTTGCTAGGAATGGCTGGTGAGTTTGAACTGTTGAACTTGTGGTTCAAACTGATGTTGTGGTTGAGCTCTTCTCCTACAGCACCACACCAGGCAAGTACTGGGATCCTTTCAATGAAAACTGACTACACCTAGAGCATATATGTCATTTAAATCCACTGTTTACAAGCATCTGACAGGAAAGGGGAGGACCACTCAACCACTCAATTACATAAGAGGAAAACCTAATATTTTGTTTACTTTACTGAGTTTAACCAGGGATTATTGTTGTTGTTAAGTGCCATTGAGTTGGTTCCTACCCATAGTGACCCTGTATAGGCTTCCCAAGGAGCGGCTGGTGAGCTTGAACCCCTGACTTTGCACTTCAAACCGACTTTGCAGTCCAGCGCCACACCAGGACTCTCCCACTCCAGGGATTAGCATTATAAATTGCCACATAGGTTGAACTATTAACTACTGGAGATGATACAACTGAACAAATGAAATCATACATTTGTTTTGTTATTGGCACATGGTTTATCTGAGTCTCTAGATTATGAAAAGAATGAGAAAGGTGGAAACTGGAAATTCTAAGTAGCTACAGGTTATGGTGTTGGAGGAAAATACTGAAAGTGCCATGGACTGCCAAAGGAACCAACAGATCTGTGTTGGAAGAAGTGCAGCCAGAGTGCTCCTTGGAGGCCAGGATGGCCAGACTTCATCTCTCATACTTTGGACATATTGTCAGGAGGGACCAGTCGCTGGAGAAGGATATCATGTTTAGTAGGGTGGAGGGTCAGAGAAAAAGAGGAAGCCCCCCAGCAAAATGGAATGGCAAAGTGGCAGCATCAATGGGCTCAAGCATGGCAGCAATATTGAGGTTGGCCCAGGATCCGGCAGTGTTTCGTTCTGCTGTGCGTAAGGTCGCTATGAGTCGGTACCGACTCAATGGCACCTAACAACAACAACAGGTATGATGCATGAAATAATACTTTAGGAGCTCTGGTAGCTTAGTGGTTACGAATCGGGTTGCAAACTGCAAGGGCAGCAGTTCGAAACTAACAGCTGTTCCGTGTAAGAAAAATGAGGCTTTCTACTCCCGTAAAGATTTACAGCCTCAGAAACCCTATGCAGGGTTGCTATGAGTTGGAACTGACTCCGGGGCACATCACGACCGATGACAACGATTCCATATTAATATGAAGAGCTTTATAAAGTTCTTAGCCATAACACTTGTCTTAGTTATCTAGTGATGTGGTAACAGAAATACCACAAGTGGCTTACTTTCACAAAAACATATTTTCTCAGAGTTTAGGAGGCTAGAAGTCCAAATTCAGTGCACCAGCTCTAGGGCAAGGCTTCCTCTTCTGTGGACTCCAGAGGATAATTCTCTCTTCAGCAACTGTTCCCTGGTTCCTTGGGTACATCCATGTGGTTTGACATCAGTTGTTTCCCATCTGCGTCTCTGGCATCCCTGTTTTAGTCTCTTTTGCATCCCAAAGGAGGTTGACTCACAGCCCTACACTAATCCTGCCTCATTAACACAATAAAGACAAACCATTCCTAAAGGCAATTATAACCACAGGCATATTGTTGTTGTTGCTGTTATTAAGTGCCCTCCAGTGATTCTGACTCAGTGACCTTGAATAGGGTTTCTGAGGAGTGGCTCCTGAGTTTGAACCACCGACCCTGTGGCTCAAACTGACCTTGCGGTCCAGTGCTTCTCCTATAGCCCCACACCAGGACTCCACAGGCATGGATTATGGGATTTTCAACACACATTTCTTGGGGGGACACAATTGCATTTGTTACAATATTCCTTTAAAAATTATATCTATTTGATAACATATGATTCTTGGATTCAAAAGAATGCCAGAAGTTGATATAAAGCATCTTTAAAAAATTTATTTTAAACATGTTTAGAACCAAAATGATCGAAACTATAAGACAGTCTGGAGCATACTGTTGTTGTTAAGTTACATCGAGTTGATTCCGACCCATAGTGACCCTGTATAGGGTTTCCAAGGAGCAGCTGGTGAGCTTCAACCACCAACCTTGCAGTTCAAACAACTTTGCAGTCTGACTTATTAGCCCACAGCTCCACACCAGGACTCCATATATATGATGATGTTGTTGTTGTTAAGTGCCATGGAGTCGATTCCAACCCATAGTGACCCAAGCAGCTGATGAGCTTGAACCGCCAACTTTGCAGTTCAAATGGCTTTTCAGTCTGGCGCATTAACCCACAGCACCACACCAGGATAAAGTGGGTTATAATACAAGTACCACATGCTTTAAGTGGATTCTAACTCATGGTAACTCCATTTGTGTCATAGTAGAACTTTATTCCAATGGGTTTTCAATTTAGGTTTATTTCAGAAGTTGGTCACTAGGACTTTCCGGAGACAACTTTGTGTGGATTCAAATTGCCAACCTTCTGTTTAGCAGTGAGTACATTAACTGTCTGTGTCACCCAACACTGTACTCTCTTCTTCCTATTTATTATTAATGCTTAAGAAGTTTATTCAACATGAAATAACACAGTGTTTTGTGTAGTCTTCAAGATCTCATCTTTAATGGAGAAGGCCTAAGAGATTAAGAGTCCTGGTGTGGCATTGCAGGATAAATAAGCACTAGACTGTAAGGTCAGTTTGAGCTGCAATGTTGGTGGTTCAAGCTCGCTAGCCACTCCTTAGACACCCTATAAATGGTTGATATGTCAGAACCCACTCAACTATACTTCATAACAACAACAAGCATTCATTCATTAAAGAAGTACTTATTTGGTGTATATATATATTAAAAACAGTACCTATTTGAGCCTCTCAGTTTGGAAGGCACTCAAAATATGACTGGGCAAGAGCAGCCTCCTCAAAGTAAAGTTGACTTTAATGACATGAATGGAGCAAAACTTTCTAGATCTTTGTTTACTGATGGGACACAACTCAAAATGAAGAGAAACACTAGCAAACATACATTAATAATTGGAATATGGAATTCAATAAACAAGAATCTAGGAAAATTAGAAGTTGTCAAAATGAAATGGAATGCTTGATATTCAAAGATTGATATCCTAGGCATTATGGAGCTGTAATGGACTGGGATTGGCATTTTGATAGTCCAGTCACAGGGTCTATATACTGGGGATGACAAATGAAAGGGGAATGACAAACATTTCAAGATCTATCTTGAAGTACAATGCTCCTGTGTAGGACGCTCCTATAAGAAAGACCCATTAATGCCATTACTATTCAAATTTACACACCAACCACTAAAGCCAGTGAAGATGAAATTGAAGAATTCTACCAACTTCTTCAGTCTGAAATTGATCATACATGCAATCAAGATACATTGATAATCACTGGTGATTGGAATGTGAAAGTTGGAAACAAAGAGGAAGGATCAGTAGTTGAAAAACGTGGCCTTGGTGACAGAAATATGCTGGAGATCTTAGAATTTTGCAAGACCAATGACTTATTCATTGTAAATAACTTTTTAAGCAACATAAAAAACAACTATGGACCTCACAAGATGGACTATAGAGGAATCAAATTGACAACATCTGAGAGAAAAAGTGATGAAGTAGGTGTTCACTGTGGAATAAACCATCAGTTGCTCATATGCAAATTCAGGTTGAAGCTGAAGAAAATGAAACAAGTCAATGAGAACCAAAATAGGACCTTGAATATATCCCACCTGAATTTAGAGAACTTCTCAAGAACAAAGTCGATGCACTGAACATCAGTGACAAGAATTGTGGGATGAGATCAAGAACATCATACACGAAGAAGCAAAAGTTTATTTAAAAAAACAAACAGGAAAGAAAAAAAACATCAAAATGAATGTGAGACGAGACTCTGAAATTTGCTCTTGAATGCAGAAAAGCTAAAGCGACTGGAAAAAAATGATGAGGTAAATGAACTGAAAAGAAAATTTCAAAGGACAGCTCAAGAAAACAATTTTATTATAATGAAATAAGCAAACACCTGGAGTGAGAAAACTAAAAAGGAAGAACTTGCTCAGTTTTTCTCAAGCTGGAAGAACTGAGGAAAACTTCAAACCTCAACTTGTGGTATAGGATTCTATGAGCAAAAGATTGGATGACATGTTGTTGTTGTTAAGTGCTGTCTAGTTGGTTCCGACTCATAGTGATCCTGCTTAGGGTTTCCAAGGAGTGGCTGGTGAGTTTGAACAACTCTTTGTGGTTCAAACTGAACTTGCAGTCCAGCGCTTTATTCCACAGTGCCATTATAGGTGGCAAAAGAAGAAGGAATACACAGTCAGTATACAAAAAAGAACTGGTCGATGTTTAATCATTTCAAGTGGTAGCATATGATCAAGAACTGATGGTGTTGAAGGGAGAAGTCTAATGCTTACTGAAGTCATTTGTGAAAAACAAGGTTCCAGGAATTAAATACAAATTGAAATGTCCCAAAAAAACTGATGCTGTGCAGGAGGCCCTCAATTGTCTATGCCAAGAAATTTGGAAGACAGCTATCTGGCCAACCAATTGGAAGAAATCCATATTTGTGCCCATTCCAAAAAAAGGTGACTAAGTGAAATGCAGAAATCATCTAATAGCATCATTCTTATCACATGCAAAATAAAATTTTGCTGAAGATATCTAAAAAAACTGGTTACAATAGTACATCGACAGGAAGCTGCTAGAAATTCAAGCTGGATTCAGAAGAGGATTCAGAGGATCATTCTGGTTGTACTTCTTCCAAACACAGATATGACTGTCTGATTCAAAAGCTAAATAATCTGCCCTATTTTATAATTCAATAACCTTGTTTAAATATAATTCCCTTTCCCAATAAAATATGAAGATTTTCAAGTGTAAGTAGCATGCCTACTGTTTCTGCCATGGCTTTAAACATGTTATTTTTGTGTGCTGTGCAGTTTATGTGCCTCATATGGCCTTAGAGGATAGGATAGGACTCTCCCATAGGCTTTACAGGGAGCTATGGTGCTGTGGGTTAACTAATATGCTGGTCTGCAAAGTCACTTTGAACTGCTAGGTCAGTGGTTCAAGCTCATCAGCTGTTCCTCAGAAACCCTATACAGGGTTGCTCTGGGTCGGAACTGACTTGAGGGCACTTGACAACAACAATAATCTTTAGGGAAGCAGATTGCCACACCCTTCTCCTGCAGATCTAGCAACTTGTTGGTTAGTAGCCGAGTGCACAACTACTACACCATCCGGCCTTCTTGTATCAAGCATAGTGTTTCACATAAGGATAAAGGATTCTTTAAATGCTTTGGTTTGGATCTTGCCCGTTGGGCTGACGTAGTTTTGTTCACTTGTAACTGTCTGATTACTTGATGAGTTTGTCTAAATTTTATATCCTACCGAAGAACATGAAGGTTCATAGTTTGACTTGTTCCTAGCTCTCTATCCCTGTTTTCATGCTACTCTACTACTTTCTGCCTTCCTCTCTCACGATGTTCTTGCATCTTGCTGCTCTTCTTGCAGTACTTTTACCTGTGCTTTATTGACTACATAAAGGCTTTCAATTGTGTGGATCACAACAAGCTATGGACAACATTGCGAAGTATGAGTATTCCAGAACACTTAATTGTACTCATGAGAAATCTGTACCTGGACCAACAAGCAGTTGTTTGAACAGAACATGGGAACACTGAATGTTTTAAAATTAAGAAAGGTGTGTGACAAGGTTGTATTCTTTCACCATACTTATTTAACCTGTATGCTGAGCAAATAATCTGAGAAGCTGGGTTCTATGAAGAAAAACATGGCATCAGGATTGAAGGAAGACTTATTAACAACTTGCAATATGCAGATGATACAATCTTGCTTGCTGAAAGTGAAGAGGACTTAAAACATTTACTGATGAAGATCAAAGAGCACAGCCTTCTGTATGGATTAAGTCTCAATGTAAAGAATACAAAAATCTTCACCACTGGACCAATAAATAACATTCTTATCAATGGAGAAAATATTGATGTTGTCAATATTTCTTGGATCAACTATCAACACTCATGGAAGCAGCAGTCAAGGGATCTGACGACGTATTGCATTAGGCAAATCTGCTGCACAGGAACTTTTTAAAGTGTTGAAGAGCAAAGATGTCAATTTAAGGACTAAGGTGAGCCTGACCCAAGCCAAAGCTCGACAGTGAATAAGGAAGATCGTAGAAGAATTGATGCCTTTGAATTGTGGTGTTGGATGAGAATACTAAAAGTGCCATGGGCTGCCAAAAGAACCAATAGATCTGTTTTGGACGAAGTGTAGCCAGAGTGCTTTTTAGAGGCCAAGATGGCCAAACTTCGTCTCTCATACTTTGGGCATATTGTCAGAAGGGAACAGTCACTGGAGAAGGACATCATGTTTAGTAGGATGGAGGGTCAGAGAAAAAGAGGAAGACCCCCAACAAGATGGATTGGCCAGGTGGCAGCATCAATGGACTCAAGTGTGGCAACAGTAGTGATGTTGGCCCAGGATCAGGCAGTGTTTTGTTCTGCTGTGCATAAGGTTGTTATGGGTCGGTGCTGACTCGATGGCACCTAACAACAACAACAACAACAACCTTAGGACCTTTGTACAGTTAACTTTTGAATAATGTTGTGGTAGGGGTACCAATCTCCCACTTAATTGAAAATCTGCTTATAACATACAGTTGATCCTTGAACAACACAGGAATGAACTACCTGTCATATTACAGTGAGCTTACATATTGCATGTATTATGCTGTGTGACGCTACTATCTCCTGTGGTGTAGTTGGTCTCTAGGGTTTCGAGATGACCTGCTCACCTGGAGAAGATTAGCATCACACAGTGTTTTAAGCGGATACTGCCACACTTGATTGAGCACACTGTAGTATCAATCCCCCAGAAAACCCACTGTTGTCAAGTCAATTCAGACTCGAAGTGACCCTCTATAGGGGTTCCAATGCTGTAACTCTATAGGAGCAGACATAAAACCAACTCTGTGTATACTTGGGCCCCACACAGTTCAAACCTACATTGATCAAGGGTCAATTGTGCTTGCTATTGCCTCAGTCTGCTTGGATATGGCATGATTCACTGCTTCTCATGACTAGTTGAGCTCAGATCAAATATTCATTCTTCAGTGAGGCCTTTCTGGTCACCTGTTCATTCTGTTCCTTTAAATGTGTCTGAGGCATTCTCTTGCCCATTCCCCTGTCTTACTTTCTTCATAGCACTTGCCAGCACCTGAAATTCTCCTTTTAATATTTGTCTCTGTGTTTAGTGATTATCTGTGTATGTTAATGTATAAACTCCATGAGGGCAAGGAACTTTTCTGTTTCATGCAGAGCAGTATCACCAATGCCTATAACAGTGCCTAAATGAGTGAATATTTGAGTTTTCACCCCATGTGCCATCTTGAAATTAATTGTGTTCCATATATTATCTTAATGTGCATTATTTTACATTGATTTCATTGAAAAAGGCACAGAAGTAGAGGTTACAGAGATTTTTTTAAAAAAAATCAAAAGCAGACCATGTATTTTAACTTCACCAAGTGAGACCACAGGCCCTAGGATCTACCAGTGAAAAGAAAGGAAATAGTAACAATCCCTTGTATAGAATGATAACAACCAAAACAAAAACTCACTGCTGACAAGTTGATTCCAACTCATAGCAAACCAAATGACAGAGTAGAGCTCCTCCATAGGGTTTTTGAAACTTTATCTTTATAGGAGCAGACAGCTTTACCTTTCTACCACAGAATGACTGGTGGGTTTGAATTGCTGCTGACCTTGCAGTCAGCAGTCTTTATAGCAAACATTAATGAGTATTTACTATGTCAAAGAAACTGTGCTCCGTATTAGACATTTTTTACACACTGAGCCCTCACAACAACTCTGTGAAATAGATATAGTATGATAATCTCCATTTTTACTGACAAGGACACTGAGATCAGATGTTAGTTAAGCAGTTACATAGGTTGATTTGCCTGGAGTTATAGAGATAGCAAGTCCAGAGCTAGGATCAAACCCAGGCAGGGCAATTTGATTCCAACCTGTGATCTTAACCATTGTGCTATCATTACGGTAGGAAACCTACAGTATATTCTCTTTGATTCTCTCATTTGTTTGCCAAGCAGGTCTGACAGTACTGCTTTGCATATAGTTTCACAAATAGTTAAGAATAAAGAATAATAGTCTTGGGGTTGACTTTCAGGTCCAGGATGTTATTAATCGATGTAACCTTCATACTATTTTCTTCAATCTTTGGTTCTCAAACTATAAAATATCGGGTTTGGCTACAGTTTATCAGCAGCATAGTGTCCAGTGTTCTCTGAACAAAACAGTTAGTTTACTTTAATAAGACTCATCTTTGGATTAAGAACTTTGAAAACCAAACATTAAAAAAAAATTTTTTTTTTTTAAATAGACTTTAGAACTTTCCCTAGGAGATGCTAAGACAAAGTTAGGAAGAATGTTGGTTGGAATATTTAATACATTACCTGGACTTTATTCATTTCCAGTTTGTTCTTTTCATTGGCACTCTGGTCTTGTTTGCTAGCTCCCTTTTTCTGAGGACCTTTCCCAAAGAAGATGTAATTTACAAAGGCATATTCCAGCAGAGCCAGGAACACAAACACAAAGCAACCCATTAGATAAATATCAATCGCTTTGACATAAGGGATCTTTGGCAAGGTCTCCCTGAGGTGAGTGCTGATTGTTGTCATGGTCAGCACTGTGGTGATTCCTGTGAAAGAGAAAGACAAGACTTAGCTGAAAGTGCCCCAGATAAGCATGAAAGGACAGATACTATTTTCTCACTGAAGGCACTAACATGATAAACCATTCGGCAAAGTAGGGCAGACATTTTGAAAGACCAAACTGCATCCTTTAATGAATTGTAAAATGGGATGTTCAGTTAGCGGAGAGTTAAAAACCATTTTGGTTTTGTACACACACACACACACACACACACACACACAAACACACAAAGCACATGCAAATGAAGATTAAAATCCCATGAAGGCTTACTGTCAAGTGTCCCTAATTCTGTTGTATGTCACATTTTTCTTTTCACAGCATTCCATTTATCTCCCTCTAAATCTTTCCTTCTGATACTAATCCCTGTAGTAGCCACTACTAAACTGAAAGCTGCTGACTAGTTTGAGGAGACTTATTTCCTGCCCATGAATCTGTTAGTGCATCCCAGGTCACAGAGTCAGTATTGTATTTTAAAGAATAACACTTGATTCATAGTAAGAAAACACCAAGAGGAAAAAAACCACATAAGAAAGATCATAACTTGCATCAAGTAATTAATTTATGTACTTTTTAGATATAATATAGTCTTGTTACTTTGTTTTTTCAAATATCACCTCTAGTTTCTTGATTTCAGAGTTTAGGATGAGTTAATCTCCAGCTTTCTAAAAAAAAAACCAACTGAATTTACAAAGTACACTTTAAGCTTTTAAAATGTGGATTTTGTTTCATTTGTTTGATTCTTCTGGAAGTTCATGGCATACTCAATTTTCTTCACCAATACCACAGTTTAAGTATATATTATTGGAATGTGAATATGAATGTGTTTATATACTATGATTGGACTCCTGGTGTGGTGCTGGTAGGATCAGTCCTGGACTGTGAACCACAAGGTCAGCAGTTCTAACCCACAAGGTCAGCAGTTCTAACCCACCAGCTGCTCCTTGGAAACCCTATACAGGGTCGCTCTGAGTTGAAACTGACTCGATGGCACAAAACAACAAAAATATATATACTATAAAAATCACAGGATAGTGCCCATAGTATACTGTTTGTGTGATTGCATAATTAATATTTTATGTTGATTATAATGAAAAGATAATTGGGAAAAGCAAAGCATGACAAAGCAGTTGGAATCTTGAATAGACAGTCGTTGTTGTTAAGTGCCATTGAGTCAGTTCCAACCCATAGCAACCCTGTACAGGGTTTCTGAGGCTGTAAATCTTTAAAATGACATATTTGTTAAGTATTTTACAGTTTTAAACATTTAATAAATTGTCTTATATTGTTGTCACTCAGCCTACTGTGTAAGATTGTTGTTTTAAAGTGCCGTCTAGTCTGTTTCAATTAATAGTGACCCTGTACAGGGTTTCTGAGGAGCAGCTGCCGACCTTGTGGTTTGCAGTCCAGTGCTGATACTACAATGTCAAATATTATTTGCATTTTATAACTGGGTAAATGGAAAGTCAGAAATTACTTACTTTGCTTTAGGTTTCTGTAATAGTTAAGGCTTTTTACGTCAACTTGCCTGGGCCTAGATTCTCAGTGATTTGGCAGTTAAGAGGAAGTTACTTCCATGACAAGATCTACCATAATAGAATCCCCCCCATGATGTGATCTGATATGATCAGCCCTGATCTGATATAATTATCCAATGTGTTATAAACACTCATATCTATGATGTTAATGACGTTGATTGCAATCTATAGGATTAGGTTGTACCTTGAACCAATCTCTGTTGAGGTAGGAAAGGAGAGAGAAATGAGCAGAGAAAGTGGGGCCTACTACCACTAAGAAAGGCGAGCCAGAAGTGGAGTATGTCCTTTGGCCCTGAGGTCCCTGCACTGTGAATCTCCTAGATCCAGGGCAAGATTGATGCCAAGATGTGTGGCGATCTCCAACGAATGCTGGCCTATAGTTACTGAAGAAGACAGGGATGTTTTTCTAGAACTGCCACTTGAATTCAGACTTCTAGCTTCCCATACTGTGAAGGAATACATTTCCATTTGTTAAAACCATTCACTTGGGATGCTATTATAGCACCAAAAGATAACTAAGTCAGTATCCCAGTGTAGGGGGAAACGTAAGGTGTTAAATGTTGTTGTTGTTAAGTGCCATGGGGTGGGTTCGACTCATAGTGAACCTGTACATGGTTTCTGAGGAGCAGTTGCCGGGTTTGAACCAGCTGGCCTTGAGGTTCAAACTGACCTTGTGGTCCAGTGCTTATCCTACAGCATCCCAGCAGGACTTCAAGGTGTTAAAGAAAGGCACTTAAAATAAAAACAAGAGATGAAAAGGTAAAACCTGAAACTTGAAGGAACTTAAAAAAATCAAGGCAAGATGTATGAAACTGGTTAAAGACAAAGGAAAACTGGTAAGGTGGAAGGAAGATAGTTATATGAAAGAACAGGAAAAATAGTTTAGCACTCACTTGCCAATCAGTGATTCTAGATGTATAGATCTGCTGATTTGATATCGAGCTTTAGAAGAATAGATAAAACAAAAAGTCAAACTACTATAAAAAAAGTTAAAAAATTTCAGATGAATGATACATTCGAATATGCTGGACTGATATGAAATGTAATCAAGAGTAGTCTTACTTATTTCTTTGAATAGAATTTTAAATTTTATTTCCTATAATTCTACAACAACAACAACATAATTCTAGCTAATGTGTTTAACTGAAATGAATAATTTGTTTACAAACTGCCAATTGCATTTCTGCTTCTACCCTTTGTTTCAAATTTTTGTTTAACAAGAAATGTTAGTAAATGACAGTCTTCTAATGACTTCCTGTGGGTTAATGCACCAGACTGCAAATCCATTTGAATTGCAAGGTCGGCAGTTCAA
>NW_006408727.1:3285203-3291191 GCF_000296735.1 Chrysochloris asiatica
ACGTATTCAAAGTCACACTCAAATAATGTGCATTTGAATTATTGTGTTGATGAAGAATATTGCATATACTATGGATTTCCAGAAGAATGAACAAATTAAAGACCAAGTGCTAGAAAAAGACATCATGTTTGTAGAGGGTCAGCAAAAATGAGAGAAACTCTCAGTGAGATCAACTGACACAGTAACAAATCAATGGACAAACATATCAACAATTGTGAAGATGGCATGGAACTCAGTAACCTTTCATTCTTATACATGAGGCTACTGTGATTCAGAAAATTCTCCTAAGCAACTAACAACAACATAGAGATGTGTGATATGGTAAGCTGTTTGTTTACTTTCTTTAGTCCTAAAATGTTAAAGGTTGATAATGAGCTGCCAGAGCTTAACTTTGATGACCTATGGTCTCAGTCAATAGAAATAAGCTATAGAGATGTGCTGTGCTGTTTTATGTAAAGTGCCATCAAGTAGATTTCAACTCACAGTTATACTATGCACCACAGAACGGAACACCACTTGGTCCTGCACCATCCTCACAGTTGTTATATTTGAGCCACTATTAATCCATCCCACTGGGGCCATTGTGCTTGGTAAAGTAGACGAAAAAAAGAAGAAGACCCATGACCTGATGGACTCTAAAGACGCAGAAGCGAATAAAGCTTAGATGTGAAAGAGTATGTTGATCATCTAATTTAGTTTGATGGTGTCAGAAGATTTGTAATGTTAGTTTTGCCAGAAATGGTGTTTGTGTGTGTGTGTATATGAGAGAGAGAGCGAGAGGGAAGTGGGGGGGAGGGAAGAATAGCTCAGGACAGTGATACCTTAAATGGCTCTGGGATCATAAAATGAGGCAGATGCATACATGCCTATGATAAGATAGATTCATCAAGCAGGCTCTACATCTTACAACTTTCCAAGGTACCCTTTAGGGTCATGAATGAAGGTTTTCAGCTTGCAGAAATTACTCAACTATGGCAAGATTAATTCTGAATTTTGTTCCTACAGAAAGGAAGCCATTTTTATTCAGTCTTAATCACAGATCATTAATATAGCTGATGAATTATATATGTCTTATTTAAATATAATGAGCTCCATTTAAGGGAGGCTCATATAATTTAACTTTAGTTCATATTCAATAGATAAAAATTTCCCAAGAATTGATGTAGGTTGTTAATAATCAGGAGGCTTATCCATTTTAGAATAATGCAGTATAAATGTTCTCCACTATACAAATCAGCACGAAGCTCTGCTGGTACAGTGGTTAAGAGCTTGGCTCTTGATGGAAAGACTGCAGTTCAAACTCACCCCTCCATGGGAGAAAGATGTGGCAGTTTGTTTCCATAAAGCTTATAACTTTGGGAATCCCACGGGGTCGTTTTAGTTTATCCAAAAACTTGCTTGGAGTTCTGGTGTGGCACTGTAGGGTAAGCACTGGACCATAAAATCCATTTGAACCGTAGATGGGTGGTTCAAAGCCACCAGTTGCTCCTCAGAAACCCTAGACAGGGTTGCTGTGAGCCAGAATAAACTCGAGTGTACTTAACAACAGCAACATAGGTTTGCTTGCTTGGTAAAATGGAGGGTCAACAAAGGAGAAGATCCCGCCAATGAGATGGACTGGCACAGTGGTAGCAGCCATGGGCTCAAGTGTAACAATAGTTGTGAGGTTGGTGCAGGACCAGGCAGTGTTTTTTTCTGTTCTGCATAGCTCTGCTATGAATCAGATGTGACTTGATGGCATCTAACAACACCAACAACAAAGTTGCTCTGAGTGGAATCATCTAGATGACAATGGGTATACAACTCCATGGCACTTAACAACAACAACCCAAGAGTTGGTCTGACTCACAGAAACCCTGGATGAGGTTTCTGAGGTTGTAAATCTTGGAAACAGAAAGCCTCATCTTTCTTCCACAAGCGAAGAGTGTTGTTATTGTTAAGTGCTGTCAAGTTGGTTCTGACTCATAATGATCCTATATAGGGTTTCCGAGGAGCAACTGGTGGGTTTGTGCCACCAACCTTGCATTTTAAATTGACCTTGTGGTTCAGTGCATCTCCTACAGTACCACAGCAGTACTCCAAACCAAAGGGCAGTTTTCACAGATTTAGTAAAAACTGGTATAAGAATTAAAGAAAAATACTCTAAGAAGCATTAATACAGTGATGAAGTACTAAAGGACAAATTATCTAGACTGATAACTGTTTAAGGTCAGTGATTCAAACCCACCAACCACTTCTCAGAAATCCTATACAGGGTTGCTATGAGTTGGAACTGATTCAACAGCAATTAACAACAACAATAACAACAAATGTACTCCAAGATAATAATTTTTTGTAAAATACTAAAAGGATGTAATGCAACATATTCACTCTGTACAATGTTTATCTTAGATGTTTTTATAGCCATGTCATGGTAATCTGATTTTCTTATGGTAATCTAATTCTTTGGCTTGTTATAAGAGAGGCCATTGCTTATAAGTTCTAATATCGTTTTATTGTTGTTTTTGAAAGGCTAACTGACTAGTTTAGTCTCTGTGATGTTGGGAATGTATTACCTAGTGCGACTCTGGCTGCAGATGCATCATAGTTGATCCAAAAAGATACCCAGGACAGAATTGTAATCAGTGTAGAAGGCATATAGGTTTGCAAAATAAAGTAACCAATGTTCCTCTTTAGACGAAAACTTAATGACAGTCGTGGATATGCCCCTGAGTTGAGAAAAAAGAAAAAGAATCACATCATTTGGTTGGAACCATCTTTTTCCTTTAACAGCACCCCTTGATCACTTTGTGGGAAAATAACCTTACCTGTTGTGAACTCCACTTTTTTGGATACCATCTTATAGTCAACAATGGAAAACTGGGGAAGCTCAATTTTATTAACTCCTGTTACTGCTCCCTCTCCTCCATTCCAGTAAAATTCAATGTCATCAGTGGTGTAGCCATCTGAAACCAAGAAATACAGCAGAGTTCAATAAAGTTCAGTTGCACTTGACAATCTACAAGCTAGAGAGAAAATTCCCAGCAAGTGGCAGTAAGGTGGCTGATTTGGATTTGAATTGTGCCTTCTATCCCTCTGAAGTATGTTGGAATCCTAATCCCTAAACCTATGTTATTGTGGTTATAAAGCACCGTTGAGTCCATTCTGAATCATAGTGACCCTGTATAGGGTTTCTGAGGAGCCACTGATAGGTTTGAATCACTGACTTTTTGGTCATCAGTCCAGTGTTTATCCTACAGCACCACACCAGGACTTCATAGAGGGTAGCAGCGAGTTGGACTTGATTCCAAAGCACACAACAATAACATACCTGTGGATGTAATGGCATTTGGGGAAAAGATTTTCTTTGTTATGTTTCTATGTTTATGAGGCCATATCAGTGTAGGGGGTGGTGTCTTAAACGTAATCACTTCTGAGGTATCAAAAGAGCAGATTAGACATGTAAGTAAGCACAGGTGGAGGATGATCGATTCCACATGAAGGTCATCAAGGAAGCTGAACACTAGGACTACAGAAGCTGAGGCAAAGATCTTTCCCCACAGCTGAGAGAGAGAGCCTTCCCTTATAGCTAGTGACCATAATGTCAACTTCTAGAGTCTGATACTGTGAGACCACAACTCATCTGTCAGTTTGCGGTACTGTCGTAGCTTTCATGTTGCTGTGATTCTAGAAGCTATAGCACTGGTATTTTAAATACAAGCAGGGTCACCCATGGTGGACAGGTTTCTTCCAGATTAAGACAGACTCAAAAATGAGAGACTGACTACTTTCAAGCATTTAGTTACTGAAAACTTTATGAGTAGTAGTGGAACACTGTCATATAGCATCAGAACATTGAATATTGAAACATGATGAAGAGCACCCGAATACTGTCAGCTATTGTTGTTGTTGTTAAGTGTTGTTGAGTCAGTTCTGACCCATAGCAACTCTATATAGGGTTTATAAGGTGTGGCTTGAACCGCCAACCCTGTGGTTTAAACCAACTTTGCAGTCCAGCACAGTAACTCACAACACCACATCAGACTATAGTGCTGGAAAAGGAGCCCTCAGGTTGGAAGGCACTCAACTTAGAAGAGCTGCTTCCTCAAAGTGGAGTGGACCATGAGGACCCAAATGGAGTAAAGCTTTCAGGACCTTCATTTGCTAATGGGACACAACTCACAATGAGGAGAATCAGCTGTAAACATCCATTAATAATAGGGACATAGAATGTATGAAGTATGAATTTCGGAAAATTGAAAGTTGTCAACAATGAAATGGAATGCATAAAGATCAATATCCTAGGCATTATGGAGCTGAAATTGACTGGTGCTGGACATTTTGAATCTGACAACCACATTATTTACTATGTTGGAAGTGACAAATAGAAGAAGAATGGCATTACATTCATCATCAAAAAGAGCATGTCACGATCTATCTTGAAATACAATGCTGTCTGTTATAAGATTATAGATATAAATATATATATATACTTACAAGGAAGATCAGTTACTACAACTATTATCAAATTTCCACACCAACCTCTGAAGCCAGTGATAATGCATTATGATAAGACTTTCTGCTCCCGTGAAGATTTACAGCCTTGGAAACCCTACATAGGATTGCTATGAGTCAGAACCAACTCCACAGCACACCACCACCACCACCACCACCATTAAATGACCAAGATGTTAAAAAAGAAATGTACTTCCACAAAGATAATGCTTTACATTCTACCTTGTTGAGTAGCGAATAGAATCTTAAAAACTCATGAACTACCATCTAAGGTGAAACTATTGGCCCCTTTCTGGCCAAATTAAAGAATGATGAAGACAGAAGTCTATTGGAATCAATTAGTACTATGGACTAATGGAACATGTGAATGTGAATCTTTATGACCCTGATACCAGAACTTGATGGTGCTTGGATAACACTACCAACTGCTCGAGAGAGATCACATTACAAGATCCTAGATAAAGTGGAAGAAAATGTGGAACAAAACTCAGTCATAAAAAGACCAAGCTTAGTGGTCAGATAGAGACTGGTAAGCCTTGAGACTATGGCCCTAGGTTATCCTTCAGGTCATGAGATGAACTCACCCTTGGGGCTCAGTTTTCAACCAAGTAAGGTGGTGGGGGAGGACAGCAACACTAATTAGGTATGCACACCATAAAAAGATCAACCATTCAAGATCAATAGGGCAGTATTTACCCAACCAAAAAATTATGGAAGGTTAGAAAAGAAGGAGGAATGGAAATAAGAAAAAAACGGGAGGAAGTGGCATAAGGATGTTGCATGGAGGGAATTGCAATCATTGAGATGAAATCCAGTGTATGATTTGTTGAATATAAAACTGATATCTGCTCTGTAAACCTTCACTCAGTTCACACACAAAAAAGTTACATAACAAAGAAAAGAAGTATAAATTTCTTTAACAAAACTGGGCTAATTTTTCTTATTATCCATTGATTCCCACTTAAAGCCCCACCACTTGTCTGTCTTATAGAAAGATAAGGCTTTCTACTCCCTTAAAGATTTAAAGCTTCAAAAACCCTATAAAGGATCACTATGAGTTAGAACCAACTCCATGGCACATAACTGCCACCATCAGTTTGTTGCACTGTGGTGGCTGACACGTTGCTGTGATGCTAGAAGCTATGCTACCTGCATTTTGAATGCTAGTAGGGTCATTCATAGTGGGCAGGTTTCACCTCAGATTCCAGACTCAAACAGACTCAGAAGAAGCAGAGACAGACTACTACAGAATGTGTAGCCACTGAAAACCTTATGAATAGCAGTGAAACACTGTTAGGTAATAAATACCAGAATATTGAACACTGAAACATTATGAATAGTACCAGGATATTGTCAGATATAGGTAATTCTCCCTGCCAGACAACACCAGTGTAAGTTACTCTGAGTTAAGCAGAGGAAGGTAGAATCACCACTGAGTAGTATCCAATCTGTCTGTGCGGGGCTGATGAAAGGAGATGGGGATAGGTCTCTTGT
>NW_006408727.1:3315312-3317107 GCF_000296735.1 Chrysochloris asiatica
ACAACAACAACAACAATACCATCTTCTTTGTCATGTTGATTGGCTCCGCTGTAGGCAATAAACTGGATGACACTGTGGGTTAATGCACTAGTCTGCAAAGTCAGTGTGAACTAGAAGGTCGGTGGTTCAAGTTCACCATTTGTTTCTTGGAAACCCTATACAGGGTTGCTATGAGTTGGTACCCTCTGGATGGCACTTAACAACCACAAAACAAACTGCTTAAAGTAGTTTCCTTGTTAAAGTAATTGTTCAGAAGTGGTCATATGACTCAAGCTAGTCTTGTTGTTGTTGTTAAGTGCTGTAGAGTTGTAGTTTTAAACTGCCAACCTAGTGGTTCACATTCCAGTGCTGATCCTACAGCTAGGACACACTGGTCCTACTTCAATTCTGGGTTGTTCTTCAAGATTGACAAGCAAGAAAGGCTGAGTGCTCTGAGGGGCTGGTCCAGTTACAGAAGCGCCTTTCTCATTACCTGCAACTACTAAAAGTGTCTTAAGTCACACTCACGATCAGAATCTCAACTGTTGTTGGAAAATGGCCTGTTGAAATTAACATAGCAATCTGCCACACCCCAGTTCCTTCAATATCTTCCACATAGAGGGAGAAGTATTAGTAATTTATGAATATCTCTACTCATCGGTATGGTACTATAGGATAAGCACTGGACTGCCAAGCATAAGGTCAGCAGTTCAAACATACCTTTACAACCCACTTAACGACAGCATCTCATTGGTGGCACAAATGGTTTGCAATTGACTATTGACCTAAAGGTTGATAGTTCAAACCCACACAGAGGCACCATTGAAGAAAGGCCTTGCAATCTGTTTCTAACAAGATTGTTGTTGTGAAGTGCCATCGAGTCTATTCTGACTCATAGTGACCTGGTAGAGGCTTTCTAAGGAGCAGCTGGTGGGTTTCAACTGCAACCTGTGGTCAGTAGTCCAGTGCTTACCCTACAGCACCACACCAGGGGTATAAAGAAGTTCTACTCTGCAGTGCATGGCAACAGTGAGTTTGATTCGTTTATGATCTACCCATGTAGATTGTTTTCATTACAGAGTTATTGGATATTTGTAATTGTGCACTCAGAAGCAGGTAAGAAAACCAACTAGATCTAACCCTGCCTATGGTTCAAGAGCAACTGTAGCATTTATTCCAAAGGCTATTTTAGATTCTTTTGTTTTCACCCATATCCAGATTTCCATGATATCTTAAGAAGTAGCAAATAACCATGTAAAACAGATTTTTAAAAACATTAACACAGTAGTTTAAAAACACAGTAATTAACTTGTTTTAAAGCTATTTTTTGTTTATAAGATTTTATAAAAATGAGTATATATCTATTGCTAATAGAATGCATGCTGAATCATTGAGTGCTTTTAAATGTTGTTAGTTCTGATGGATTTTGACTAATAACATGCAGGAAACAATACAGAAGTCCAAAGGGACAAAGGTTTTACACTATCACTCCTCTAGGATACATCACCTCATACAATAACCCCTTGGTATTGTTGTTAAGTGCTGTCTAGTCGGTTCTGACCCATAGAGATTCTGTATAGGGTTTACGAGGAGTGACTGGTAAGTTTGATCCACCAACCTTACAGTTTAAACCAACTTTGCAGTCCAGTGTGTTAATTCACAGTGCCACACCAGGACCCCACAATAATCCGTACTAATTCTTATCAATGGAGAAAAGATTGAAGTTGTCAAGGACTTCATTCTTCTTGAATCAACTATCAATACTCATGGAAACAGCAGTCAAGAAAACAAATGATGTATTGCATTAGGCAAATCT
>NW_006408727.1:3318392-3318998 GCF_000296735.1 Chrysochloris asiatica
TTTGACTGGAAATGGAACTCACGTCTCCTGCATGAAAGGCAAGAAGTCTTACACTGAACCACCTCCTGTTTTGAAGACATCTCTCGTTTTCTCTTTCATTCTTTCCTACACAGGATCCTACACAGGACAAGAGCATCTATGAAGATTTCTATTTGGTAGTTTTCAGTTTGATTGTATTCATCTTGGAGTGTGGCACCCAAAATGGAGAAGCAACCATTTTCATCTTGTTTCTTCTGCTTCTCCTTGAGTTATCTGGCTCTTTCCCCTATTTTATTACGCTACCTCCATGGATAATCTTTCCCTGGCTATTGAGAATATCCTGACTGCATTTCAGACAGCAGTGGATTTCCCACATATTCCTCAAATTTTGGGTTTTAGAGTCCAGGTTTGTTTTCTAATTTCTTAACGATTGCATGAGTTGTTGTTAGGTGCTGTCAAGTTGATTCCAACTCATGGAGACCCTAGGTACAACAGAACGAAACACTGACATCCTCTGGGCTATCCTCACAAAGGTTGTTAAGCTTGAGGCCATGGCTGCTGCCACTGTGTCAATCCAACGCATTGGGGGCGGGTCTTCCTCTTTTTCACTGACCCTACCTACACTTT
>NW_006408727.1:3319414-3320695 GCF_000296735.1 Chrysochloris asiatica
TTTTCTCTATTATCTTGATGTTATTTATTGAGGATTTTTTGTTTTCTTTACATTAAGGTGCAACCCATACTGAAGGCCTTTGATCTTTATCAGTAAATATTTTAAGTCCTCTTCACTTTCAGCAAGCAAGGTTGTATCATCTACATATCACAGGTTGTTATATGTTCTTCCAATCATGATGCCATGTTTTTCTTCATAAAATCCAACTTCTTGGATAGTTTGCTCAGCATACAGATTGAATAAGAATGGTGAAAGAATACAACACTGGCACACAGCTTTCCTGATTTTAAACCGTTCAGTGTCCCCTTGTTTTGTTCAAACGACAGCTTCTTGGTCAAACATGGAGCTATCTCATGAGAACAATTAAGTGTTATGGAATACTCATTCTTTACAATATTGTCCATATCTTGTCATGATCCACAAACGTAAAGCCTTTGCAGAGTCAGAAAGCACAGGTAAACATCTTTCTGGTATTCTCTGCTTTCAGGCAAATTCCAACTGACATCAGCAATGATATTCTTTTTTTCCACGTCTCCATCTGAATGTGGTTTGAGCATCTGTCAGATCCATGTCAATGTGCTGTTGTAGCCATATTTGAATTTTCTTTAGTAAAATTTTACTTGCATGTGATATTAATGAGATTGGTGATTTCCACATTCTGTTTGATCACCTCTCTTTGGAATGGGCACAGATATGTGTCTCTTCCTATCAGTTGGTCACATAGCTGTCTCCCAACTTTCTTGGTACAGTTAAGTGAGTGCTTCTAGTACTGTGCATCAGTTTGTTGAAAGATTTCAGTTTGTATTCCATGAATTCCTGGAGCCTTGTTTTTGCCAATGCCTTTAGTGCACATGGAACTTTTCAAGAGGTAACATATGATCAAAAGCCCCAGTACCAGTGGCTCTTGAACATATGTTACCTCTTGAAATAGTTGAACATTGACCATTTCTTTTTTGGTACAGTGACTGTGTATTCCTTCCATCTTTTTTTTTTTTTTTTAAGGCTTTTATTGTGAATTCAGTGAAAGTTTACAGGGCAGATCATCAGTTTTACAGTCAACAAATCATACACTTTGTTTCATTACAATGATTATAATCCCCAGCATGTATCATCAGTTAACAGTATTTCTCTCTACTCACTTTAGCTCTTTTTGAAAACACAACAACAAGAAAAAAAACCCACTCAGGAATATATAATGATTTACACCTCCAAAGGGCACATTCTGCAAGTGTGCCTCCTGGCCCCCAGCTCTTAGTCCCTCTTTTCCCATGAATCTAGAGT
>NW_006408727.1:3321240-3337896 GCF_000296735.1 Chrysochloris asiatica
TCATAGCGACCCTGTACAGGGTTTCCGAGGCTGTAAACCTTTACAGGAGCAGAAAGCCTCATCTTTTTCCTGCAGAACAGCTGGTAGTTTTGAACTGCTGATCTTGCGGTTGACAGCCTGATTCGTAACCACTACGCTACCAGAGCTCCTTTAGGTAGCCAATGTCTAAGTTGCCCTATCTACCCTGTGTACAGAGGGGATAGCATTGATACTTGATGTGAAGACTCCTTCCCTTTCTGTTGGTATATGAGTTACTACCTCCATAAGTATAGGTCAGGTTCATCGAATTGTATCACTTTACCCTTGTTTCCTTTATCAAAAAAAAAAAAATTGTTTATTTTTTAAATCATCCTCTAGTTGAGTTCTGTCAATGCATACATTGACAGAGAACTTCCAGAGGTTCAATCTGGTGTCAGAAGAGGCCATGGAACAAGGGATATCATTGCTGATGTCTGATGGATCTTGGCTGAAAGCAGAGAATGTCAGAAAGATGTTTACTTGTGCTTTATTGACTATGCAAAGGCTTTTGATTGTGTGGATCATGACAAGCTATGGACAACATTGTGAAGTATGAGTATTCCTGAACACTTAATTGTTCTCATGAGGAATCTGTCTCTGGACCAAGAGGTAGGTGTTCAAACAGAACATGGGAACACTGAATGGTTTAAAATTAAGAAATATGTACGACACAGTTGTATTCTTTCACCATACTTATTCAACCTGTATGCTGAGCAAAAAATCTGAGATTGTGGATTCTATGGAGAAAAATGTGGCATCAGAATTGGAAGAAGACTCATAACAACCTACGATATGCAGATGATATACCCTTGCTTGCTGAAAGTGAAGAAAACTTAAAATACTTACTGACGAAGATCAAAGACCTCAGCCTTCATTATGGATTTCATCAATGTAAAGACAACAAAAATCCTTACTACTGGACCAATAAAAAACATTCATATCAATGGAGAAAAGTTTGAAGTTGTCAAGGACATCATTCTTCTTGGATCAACCATCAATACTCATGGAAGCAGCAGTCAAGAAATCAAATGACCTATTGCATCAGGCAAATGTGCTACACAAGACCTTTTTAAAGTGTTGAAGAGCAAAGATGTCAGCTTGAGGACTGAGGCGTGGATGACCCAAGCCATGGTATTTTCAATAACCTGGTGAGCATGCAAAAACTGGGCAGTGAATAAGGAGGACCATAGAAGAAGCGATGCATTTGAATTATAGTGTTGGAGGAGAATGTTGAATACCATGGGCTGCCAAAAGAACCAACACATCTGTGTTGGAAGAAGTGCAGCCAGAGTGCTTCTTGGAGACAAGGATGGCCAAACTTCGTTTCTCATACTACGGACATATTGTCAGGAGGGACCAGTCGCTGGGGAAGGATATCATGTTTTGGTAGGGTGGAGGGTCAGAGAAAAACAGGAAGACCCTCAGCGAGATGAATCGGCAAAGCGGCAGCATCAATGGCCTCAAGTGTGGCAACAATTGTGAGGTTGCCCCAGGACCAGGCAGTGTTTCATTCTGTTGTGCATAGGGTCACTACAAGTCAGTACCAACTCGATGGCGCCTAACAAGAACAAATAGCTGTTTCTGTTCACTTTGTGGTGTACCCCATCAGCAAATGAAGGTCTTAAAATCTTTACTCCATTCGTGTCATCACAGGCAACTCTACTTTGAGGAGGCAGTTCTTTCCCAGCTGTATTTTGAGTGCATTACAACATGTGGGGTTCATCTTCTGGCACTATATCTGACAGTATTGTACTGTTCATAATGTTTCATTGTTCAATATTTTGGTGCTGTCTGACAGTATTTTATTGCTATTCTTAAGGTTTTCAACTCTCCTTCTTCTGAGTCTGTCTTAGTCTAGAAACTCAGCTGAAATCTGTCCACTGTGTGGGTGACCCTGCAGGCATTCAAAATGCCAGTGGTATAGCTTCCAGAAACACAGCAACACATAAGCCACTACATTGTGACAACTGACATTGTAATGGTAAATAAGAGGACCCTTTTTTCCAAGCAAGTCAAGGACCTGACGTATCAGGAATGAGGTCACGATCCTCAGTTTTTCCCTGACTCCTGTCAAAGTTGGCGAGTGGTGGTGATTATGTGCTGTGGAATCGGTTCCGACTCATAGCGACCCTGCACAGGGTTTCCGAGGCTGTAAATCTTTACAGGAGCAGAAAGATTCATCTTTCTCCCCTGGAACAGCTGGTAGTTTCGAACTGCTGACCCTGAGATTAGCAGCCCAATTCTTAACCACTATGCTACCAGAGCTCAAGGCTGGCATTGATATGTAAATTCCTTAAAATGACTTTGTTAGAGTCGTGCTGCTTTGTAGCTGACTGCCTGCACAGCCTAGTCTATTACTTCCGATTTTCATTGTAACTACACATTTAAAGATTTTATGATTCAGGCATTCTTACCTTTGGCAACATCATCCCCTATTATATTAGCTATATTAAAATCTATCCACATCCCATGTTAGTCATTATTTAAATATACCCATAAAATAATTATGGCGCTGTAGGATAATGCAATGGACCTCAGGGTAAGTTTGAACCACAAGAGTGATGGTTCAAAATCACCAGTCACAACTTGGAAGCCCTATAAAGGGTTGCTGAGTTGGAATCAACTCAAAAGCACTTAATAAAATAATTGAATCACAGCTGACTTGACATAATACAATGTTGGTCTTAATATTATAATTTTATTTATGTATTTTGGAGCTAGATTTTTTTAGGATCCTTAAGAACTTTGTAGCATTTAGATATTTTGCCTATAGTGCTTGATGACTAAAACGTCTTGGCTGTCCCCCAATCACCAACAGTGCTCTACTACACTGTCCAAGTTCTTCCAAGCTCTTCTTTTTTGCAATAAATCCTCCTCTTTAATTACCCACTGATGGAATTTTTGTTGCCATCAGCAGATCTCCTGGCCCTGCTTGCCTTGGCCTGGTGCTGCTGTCTAAGTTGGCTAGCTACCTGTAATTTCTTAAGATGCAATAACTTGTCAGGTTGGACTGTGTGCAGCAGTTCTCCCCTGAGGTTGTTCAGCAGTCCTTTCTGGGGTGGAGTCTCTGCCTGACCTCATTCAATCTTCTCTATCATTTGTTTGGTTCCATGATAATGGGATTTCCACATGTGTTATGCCATGTCTGTCAAATCCATGCTGTTGTTTATGAAGATCAGGACTTTCTCTTATTTTAGTTGTTGTTTATAGGTACCATCAAGTCACTTCTGACTCACAGTGACCCTACGCACAACAGAATGAAACACTGCTTGTTCCTGTGCAATCCTCACAATTGCTATGTTTGGGCTATTGTTGCTGTCACTGTGCTAATTTATCTTGTTGGAGGTCTTCTTCTTTTTTGCAGACCCTCCATTTTCCAAGCATGATGTCCTTCTTCAAGGAATGGTCCCTGCTAACAACATGTACAAAGTTCAAGAGAGGAAATCTCACCTTCCTCACTTCTGAGGAGCTTTCTGACTGAACTTCTTCCAACACAGATTTGTTTGTTCTGCTGGCTGTTTATGCACCGTGCTTTCAAAATTCTTCTCTAATACCAGAATTCAAATGGATTGATTCTTCCCTGGTCTTCTGTATTCATTGTCCAATCTTTGCATGCATATGAAGCTTAGTTTTCAAGCTTACATCTTTCCTCTAGAACACTTTAAAGCAAGTATGTGCAGCAGTCTTATGCAGCAGATATGCCTAATGCCATGCGTCATTGGATTTCTTGACTGCTGCTTCCATAAGTGTTAATAGTGGATCCAAGCAAAACAAGGTCTTTGACAACTTCAATCTTTGCTTTTTTCCTCATGATGTAATTTATTTGTGCAGTGGTATGGATTTTTGTTTTCATTACAGTGAGGTGAAACCCATACTGAAGGCTGTGGTCTTTGATTTTCATCACTAAGTATTATAAGTCCTCTTCACCTTCAGGAAACAAGGTTGTATCATCTGTAGATTGCAGGTTGTTAAAGATTGTCTCTCTAATCCTGATGTCACATTCTTTTTCATACAATCTGGTTTATCAAATTATTTGCTTAGCACACAGATTTAATTTGTATGGTGAAAACATATAACCCTGGAGCACAACTTTCCTGATTTTAAAGCATTCAGTAACCTCTAGTTATGTCTGAACATAAAAGTTATGCCTCTTTGTCTATGTACAGATTCCTAATGAACATGATCAAGTGTTCTAGAATATCCATTCTATGCAGTGTTATCCATAGTTTGTTATGATTCAAATAGTCAAATGTCTTTGCATAATTAATAAAATTAATAAAATGAGTTTTTCTAGTTACTGGTCTTATATTAAAGCAGCACAAATTCATATCCACTTTTTCAATAGTTACATGAGATTTTTAAAGACTCAATTATAAGATATATTGTTGATCCCTATTACATTTTATCTAATTTGATTTGACTGATTCTCTAGCTTGTCAAGATATATTTTGCTCATCTTTTTAATTTCATGGTATCTGCAAGTTGGACAAACATGCCTTTTAGCATTATTGAGACAAATGCAGAATGTTAAAGACAAGACTAGAGGCCTCTAACACTCTCCTGGCAGTATTACTCCAGGCTGATATCAGTCTTTGATTAGAACTTTGTGGAGGGGTAGCATCATCTACCCATTTACTATTTACCTAAATGTTTTAGCTTCTAGTATGCCTTCTACATTTATCACAATTTCTTGAGCTACTGTTTTGCAAATAAGTAACTGACAGTTATTTTGACTTGTGTTAAGAGAAACCCAGCTCTCTGCGCAGATTACAGATTCTTTTCATGGGAATGCAGGGCTAGAGTTTTGTCCAGACTGTATTAAGTCTCATCAGGCTGTACATTTCTCACCTTTTGGAACAATGGAATGTTTGCATTCAGTGTATCAACAACAACAACCTTATGGCATACTAATGCAAGCCTTTAGGTTCTGGATAATAGCTCTTTACCTCACAACATTCAGCCTCCTTTAATAAATGCTAATGGATGTGCACTCCATTAATTTATTCAAGCGTGGGAGAAAGATGAGGTTTTCTACTCCCATAAAGATTTACACCCTCGGGAACCCTGTACAGGGTCGCTATGGGTCGGAACCGACTCGACGGCACTTAACAACAACAACAACTGTCCAGTGATTAGTATTAGGATTACTCCATGATCAAAATTAGTGGTGAAGTAAGTGGTATTCAGTTTTCAAATACTAAAATTTGATTCTTAGATGCTTGCCTTGATGTATTTGTTAACACAAACAAATTTACTCAAAACAGACAGCCATATATATTTAAATTGTCTTAGGCAAAGGGTATAACAGGCCTCAAGAAACAAAACACAAACTCTTACATCTTTTTTTTTTTTTTTTAATGTTTTATTGTGAATTATCTGATAATTTACATGGGAGAACATTAACTTTATATTCATCCTATCCTATATCATTTCATTGCCATGGTTACAGTTCCCTTCATGCATCATCAACCAACCAAAGTGTATACCCTGCAAGTCTGCCCTCCTAGTCGTCAGCAAACAGCCCCTCTCCCTCTCTGGGTCTAAAGTCCTCAGCTGCTCCGTCTCTCCACGTCATCATCTCTGCCTCCATCTCTGGCGTTACTGCTTCTCTGGGTAGGGTCCTGCTCTCCGTTCTTCTCCTTTGATGGTCCCATGGATCTCTGCTCCTAGATGGCAAAGTCAATCACTCCCCTCCTTTTGCTACAAAATGTCTACCTTTACATTTCCAACCCTCACAATCAATCCTGATAACAATTATTCATTATTGTATCACAAGAGACCTATCTGCATCTCCTTTCATCAGCCCCGCCCAGACAGATTGGATACTACTCAGTAGAGATTCTACCTTCTTCCACGCCCTCTGGAACTAGGTTCCCTCTTGAAAGCTTGTAAGCCAGTCACTGCTTGCCTTTGTAGTCCCCCTATTTTGGGTAGCCAATGTCCAAGTTGCCCATCTCTGTCTACTCTGTATATGGAGGGGATGGGAATGATCCTTGCTGTAAAGATTTGTTCCCTCTTTTGAGCTACTGCATCCATAGGTGTAGGTCAAGTTCATCAAACTGTATCCAATTACTCTTTTTTATCGTCTTCTTTCTTCTTCTAGTTGAGTTCTGATCATCCAGTCATTGAAGCCAGGTCAAGTGGGTTTTATCTGCAATTGCTGGTGTTCTTATGCATATGCCCTCTCTTCTTATCAGCTGGACACTTCACTCTCCACTGTAGTCCTCTGTGGTTATGTCACTGACTCTGAGCCCAAAAGTCCCCAGGTTTTGCCACACTGCTGGCCAACCAGGTCTCCACTCCAGTTCACAGGAGTCTATTGAACGTACAGCTCGCAGCTTCATTGCTGTTTTTCCTTCACTTCCCCTTATTGGTGAGGAATGTGTCACCAATCAGAGCGCATATTCCCACTGAGTCTTAGTCTTAGTCTTAGAAGGGGTTTGCCCTGAAGGGACCACATTCTTACATTTTAACAATCAAGGGTAGAGTACTCTGAGAAACCTATGGTTAAATTCTCCTTTATAGCCCTGAAGCCCATTTGCATTTTATGCATTTAATGGAGGTACCTAGGTGGTGCAAAATCATGGGACAATATCATTTATCTGACATGCAAGTCAAATTTTTCTACAGATAATGAAAAAAAATGGTTGCAACAGCACATTGTTAGAGAAATGCCAGAGGTTCATGCCAGATTCAGCTGAGGATGTGGAACGAGGGATATCATTACTGATGTCAGATGGATCGTGACTGAAAGCAGAGAATACCAAAAAGAAGTTTAGTTGTTTTTAAGTGCCGCCAAATCAGTTCTGACTTTAGGGACCCCTGTCTAGGGTTTCTGAGGAGCGGCTGGTGAGCTTGAACCACCGACCTTGCAGTTCAAACAGTCCTTGCAGTCCAGCACATTAACCTACAGAGCCAGATGTTTAACTGTGCTTTATTGAGTATGCAAAGTCTTTCAATTGTGTGGCTCATGAAAAGCTATGAATAACATTTCAAAGAAAGGCTATTCCAGAACACTTTAATTGTGATCACGAAGAACCTGTACATAGACCAAGAGGCAGTAATTCAAATAGAACAAGGGGACACTAAATGGTTTAAAATCATGAAAGGTGTGTGTTGTATTCTTTTACCATACTTATTCAATCTGTCTACTGAACAAATAATCAGAGAAGTTGGATGATATGAAGAAGAATGTGGTATTAAGATTGGAGGAAGATTCATTAACAACCTGTGTGCGATATATAGATGATAAAATCTTGCTTGCTGACAGTGAAGAGTATTTGCAATACTTACTGAGGAAGATCAAAGCCTTCAGTATGTGTTGCACCTCCGTGTGAAAAAAAACAACCAAAAATCCTCACCATTGGACACATAAATAACATTATGATAAATGGAGAATAGAATGAAATTGTTAAAGACTTTATTTTGCTTGGATCCAATATCAACACTCACGGAAGCAACAGTTACAAAATCAAGCGACATATTGCGTTAGGCTAATCTAATGCACAAGACCTCTTTCTAGCGTTCAAAAACAAAGATGTCAGTATGAGGACTAAGGTGAGCCTGACCCAAGCCATATTCTTCTAATATCTAATAGCCTCACATGCATCTGAAATTTGGACAATAAATAAGGAAGACTGAAGAATAATTGATGCATTTGAGTTATGGTGTTGGAGAAGAATATTAAAAATACTATGGACTGCCAGCAGAACAAACAAATCTGTGTTGGAAGAAGTACAGCCAGAATGTCAGAAATGGCAAGACTTTGCCCCTCAAACGTTACATATAGTATCATTAGGGACCAATCTCTGGAGAAGGATATCTTGCTTAAACTGGAGAGTTAGTGTAAAAGATCTAAGACTGCAAATGAGATAGATTAGCACAGAGGCAGCAACAATGTGTATAAACATAACAATTGTGAGGACGGCATAGAACAGGGCCGTTTTTCGTTCTGTTGCACATAGGGTTGCTATGGGTTGGAGCTGACGCGACAGCACTTTATAACAACAGGTGGTGCAAATAACTTGCACTTGACTGCTAACCTAAACTAAATGTTGGCTGTTGAAATCCATCCAGGCTGTTGAAATCCACGGTAGAAGAAAAGACATCCATCTGTTTCCATTAAGATTATAATCAAGAAAATCCTATGAAGCCATTCTCTGGAACACATGAGCGTATCTGTGAATTGAGTTAACTCAACAACTAACAACAACAACAATTTGTGTTCAGTGAATACTTCAGCTCCTACACCTTCCTTCTGAAAAAAAAATGATGAAAATACTTTGTGACTATTACCTCTTGTTCTTAAATTCTGCCACTATCCGTCTGAAACCTTAGCAAAAAGATGAATTTCATAGGACAGCAGCTAAAAATAATATGCAATTCTTACAAATTTCGGTGAGAAATCTCTTCCAAAATTGGAACAGCCTTTTGTTTCATAATCCTATCAGGGAACAGAGAGGGCTGTGCCTACTCAACACAGCTCAAATGAGGACATGGAAGTATTATGATTGGAATCATCTCTGCCAGCAACTTCTGCTCTAGTTAAAAGGAAGATCAAAGTCCCTCTCCACTTGATAACAATTGATTGGTTGTGAGCAATTTTTTACACCTGCGTTCTCCCTCAAAGTGAAATATCCACTTTCACTTGGATATACGAAAATAGAGTGAATGCTGTAAGCAGATAATCTACCTGGTGTGTCAGTATCAGAACATTGTTTAAGGTTATTTTGGATAATGACTGCCTGATATATTTGTAGCTTAGAGATGTGTAATGAATCCTGTGATACCATGGGGTAAGCATTGGGCTGCTATCGGAAAGCTTGGCAGTTTGAACCCTTAGCCACTCCACAAGTGAAAGATGTGGCTGTCTGTTTCCATGAAAGTTTAATCTTAGAAACCCTATGGGGAAGCTTGATTCTGTCCTCTATAGATCTTTATGAGTCAGAATACACTTGATGTCAGTGAACTAGTTTTTTTTTTAGTTATTAAAGATGTATATTGTTAATTTTTTAAAAGAATAAAAACCAAAATTGGGCCTAGTCTAGAGAATAAAGTCAAAGCTGTTTTTGACAAGCATGTAATATGCTACATATACCTTCATTTTCTAAAATGTATAATAACTTTGAGGATGATTAAGACTATAAAACCAAAAAACAAAGGCAATTATCAGAGCTAATTCAAATACAATTCTACTTGATTTCACTGTTCTGGCAGTAGTATTGTTGGTCTGAAACCCTAGATTAAATTTTGTGTAATAACCTCAATTATCAAATCTAATTTTTATGCCTACATTGTATCTTTAAAAAGGAAGGAAATTATTCAGTAGCTCTGTATAGTATTTGTATTTCGATGGCTCATGTGCATGCATCCTAGGTGATTACTAGATTTTTTTTTTTTTTGGTAAGCTCTTTCTTCTACTCTTGGGGGTCCCTTTTGCTGAATGAAGGTGGTGCAAGCAATTAATGCTCTTGGCTGCTAATCATTAAGTTTCTAGGCTACCCACATGTGACTTGGAAGAAAGACTTGGCTATCTTCTTCTGAAAAATCAGCCATTGATAACCCTACGTAGTTCTATTTGGACACACATGGGGTAGACATGAGTCAGAATCAGCACAAAGACAAATATATATATATATATATATATATATATATATTTCTTCTAACTGAGCAATTATGATAAGAAATGGTGATGTGTTATAAAAAACAAAACCAACCCATTTTTGGAGATCGCTTTTAAAACAAAGTGAGCAAACCCATAAAAACTAGTCATGGTAAAATATTCACTGCATGTTACTCAGAGAAAGTAAATAAATTATAAAATGTGTTTTAAATAACCAAGGATATATTTGGAAATAGTTAATAGTGTTTATCTCTGGGACCTCATGCTTGATAAATTGGTGGTGGCGGTGATGGGTGCCAGGAGTAGGTTCTGACTCATAGTGACCTGGCATAGGGTTTCCGAGGCTGTAAATCTTTCCGGGAACAGAAAGCTTCATTTTTCTCCGGCGAAAGGGCTGATAATTTCAAACTGCTAACGTTGACGTTAGCAGCTTGACTCATGATAAATTAGAGGGTCAATTAAAAAAAAAAAAAAAAGGGAAGATTCTCAACAAGATGAATTGACACAATGGCCACAACAATGCGCCCCAACTTAACAATGATCAGGAGGACAGCCCAGTGCCTGGCAGTGTTTCGTCCGTTGTACGTAGAATTAATTGTTCTGAGTAGAAACTAACATGACAGCACCTAGCTAAAATGGTTGCTGTGAGTCAGAACTGAGTAGATGGCATCTAACTACCCACAACAACAACAACAACTCTGGGAATTAGGATTATGTGTGAGTCTTCATAAATGTCAAAATTTTTATGTGGTTAACATGTAATATTTAAAAATAAACCTCAATAATTTATTTTAATGCTTTGTTGTTGGTTGCTAGGAGTTAATTACAACTCGTCCCATGTGTGCAGAGTTAAACAGCTCCAAAGGATTTTCAAGGCTGTGACCTTTCAGAAGCAGATTGCCAGATCTTATTGCCAAGGTACCTCCGTATGGGTTTGACATGGCAACCTTTTGGTTTGTAGCCAAGTGCTTGGCCGTTGAGCCGTGTAGGGATCTTTTAAGCTTTACCATTTGCTTACATGTAGTGTATGAACTCTGGTAACATAGTGGTTACAAATCGGGCTGGTAACGTGAAGGTCAGCAGTTCGAAACTACCAGAAAGATGAGGCTTTCTGCTCCCGTAAAGATTTGCAAGCCTGGGAAACACTGTGCAGGGTCACTGTGAGTCGGAACCGACTCCACAGCACTTAACAACAACAACATTATATGAAAGTGAACACCAAGTCTGTGAAAATGATTGTAACAACCTGTAGAGGGCACCCAAGACCTTCCAAAGGCATAGGCAAGGACTCAGGCTGTTGCCCGTAAATTTGATTCCTTTTAGTTCCAGGATTTTTAGATTTTTCTTGACAATTTTAGCTTTGGATCATTGATTCTCACAAGGTTTTATGTTAAAATTAATTTATGTTTAACGACACTAGAACAATTGTGATTAATATACCTTGCCACAAATCCAGCTTTTCAGCTAAAAATATGTTTATGTTTAAATGTATGCAACAATAATTGATTAAAGTAACTAGAACAAATTACCCTTTTTTGGTATATTTAATGCTTAAATTATAAACTCTTCACCAATGTATTGAAAAGGACAGCCTATGCTTTTTTAGCTTTGCATATGATTTAACAAAAATCTATGCACAGCAAATGATACAGAAACATTCTTTACAACTTTCACTTAGTATAAATATACAGATGGTAGCCATGAAACACCTTAGAAATGATCTTTTTTATCAGGCCAGAGTATAGTTTCCATTTTCATTACTTAACTTGTTAATTCTTGATTTCTTTTAGGTATAATTTATGTGTTTTGATTTCATACCCTTTATTCACTCATACTTAGACAGCTACTCAATTCATTTTCGAAATCTCCTGCTGTTCCCTGCCCTGAAATACAGATGTATGTCATACAACCTACAATAATCATGTATATCAAGTTCTTCTTTCTAAAAGGTGGATTTTGTTTCCAAACAATAAAGCTTTCCCCTGGCAATTTGGAACTGTATTTAAATATCCAATTTTTAACCTTCTAGGCTCCTCAGAAATCCTATACAGGGTCGTTGTGAGTCGGAACAGACTTGATGGCATTTAACAACTCGAGGATCAGTTAGGATAGTTTTAGCAATTATGAGGTCATGTAATTTTATGGTTTATGAACTCATGAGCTCTTGTACAATTTCTTGGCTTTTGAAATACATGTGAACAGAATATTGTAGAATTTGTTCACAGTTGTTTGTATCTCTAGCTTATCTGCACTCACTCCCAAATGCTGGATTGGTGTCACGTAGGTTATTGTGGTAGGCATGTTTAGCACAATAATATCTGTGTTGTAAAAATTGTATTGTGTCTGGGCACAGTGAAAAACGTAACAACCCAACAACTCACCGATTATTACTGGCTCTGCTGGAATTGATTTTTCACTCTGTGTAATTTGGCAGTTACATTGATGAAACATGTGGCTTGCTGCCATTTTATTTATGTTGAGGGCTTTATTTCTGATGCCCATGAAATAGGAAGGCAGGCAAAGATAAATTTATCTTTTGAGCTGCCTTGGGTAGAATAGTTTGAGAATAGAAATTAGGGAAGGGCATTGCTGTATACGTCCTCTCAAACTCAGGCCAGGGAAGAAAAGCAGTGATTATCATTTTGACTTTTCAGATGAGGATAATGAAAAGTACAGAGTTATATGACGTGATTGAGAAGGCTGACTGCTTCCAAGTTCCTAACTGTGGAAATGGGGCCAATAATCTATGCTACCTGACTCAGAGCGAAGATAAAAAAAAGGTCATTTTGCAAAGCTATAGCTCCAGAGTGCTTCTTAGAAATAATCTATGATAGAAATACTTAGAAGTGTTACACAAGCTCCCTGTGTTGCTTCAAGATGGGCCTATAGCAGTAATTCTCCATGAGTGATTTGCTCCCCAGGGAATACTTGGCAATGTCTCGAGACATTTGTGGAGTCCTGGTGTGTCGTTGCAGGATAATGCATTAGACCACAAGGTCGGTTTAAGCTTCAGGGTCGGCAGTTCAAACCCACCATCATTTCCTCAGAAACCCTGAACAGGGTTGCTGTGAGTCAGAACTGCCTCGATGTTGTTTACAACAGAGACATTTTTGCTGTCCACACAATGGAGATGGGTGTTGTACTGGTATCTAGGTACTTGTATCCGGAGGTGCAGCTAAACATCTTATGGTTCTCCACAAGAAAGAGCTATCTGGTCCAACATGTCAATAGGACTGATGTTCAGAAATCTCCTGAAGTCATTTTCAAACTCTATGCTGAAGTACAACACTGTCAGTGATAAGACAGTATCCATGCACCTACAAAGAAGACTAGTTAATATAACTATTTTTCAAATTTACACATCAACCACTAATGCAAAGATAGAAGAAACAGAAATTATTTACCAACTTCTGCAGTCTGAAATGGAATTGTCTTTATTGTCTTACTTCTATTATTCCTGATCACTTTTCTGGATTGCTTCTAAAATGTCTTAACTTCATTCACAAACTATTGAAATGTTTGTCCTTTAAAATCGATCTTCTCTGTGTCTACTAGAGTTTTTATTTAAATTACAAATATGATAATGACACTCTCAGCTTGAAATATTTTAATGGTTTCTCATTACATATAACAGCAATTTATAAAATTTGCTCCCTGGAACAGTTAATTGGTATTCTGAAAAAAGAAAAATCCCTAAAAGACTAATATTTCCAAGTCCAAGAAGATTGGGTAACAATGTAAACCATCTTAGAGATTTACAAAGGCACAGCAGTAAGATATTAAAAGACCCTGCTGAAAATAAATTAGCATAACTTGTTTTAAATAGTTTTTTCCTCCAATTATCAAACCCCTTCAACTCTTTTTAGAAGAATGCCTTTTAGCTTCAGAGTATCAAAACAGTGTCTAAGCACCTTCTGATGACTTACAAGGATTTTTATGATCAGCTCTCTGTTAAGCTCTCCAGCTTCTTGTCCTACCACTTTCTGCTTCGTAATGTAAATGTGTATAGTATTTGCATACATCATCTATGAAGAAACTTGCCTTTGGCAGAGCTTTGTCCTTCAACTGAAATGTCCTTATTCCATCCCTACTCCACTGGTAGCGTAGTGGTTACGAATCGGGCTGTGAACCTTAAGGTCAGCAGTTCGAAACTACCAGCCGCTCCGCGGGAGAAAGATGAGGCTTTCTACTCCCATAAAGATTTACACCCTCGGAAACCCTGTACAGAATCTCTATGGGTCGGAACCGACTCAACGGCACTTAACAAAAAAACAAAACTCCAGTTCTTCAGATAACCCCTAGTCAATCTTTGAGACTGAGTTAAGGACTCCTGGTGTGTCTCTGTAGGATCAGCACTGAACTATGAACCACAAGATTGGAGGTTCAAACACACCAGTTGCTCCTCAAAAACCCTATATAGGGTTGCTATGAGTCGGCACTGACTGGATGGCACTTAAAACAACAACAAAGGAAGGTAAGACTTACTGCAGAAGACCTTCTTAGAAATCTTGCTTCACAACTCTCCTAGTGCAACTGGACGCAATAAGCACTCTGTACAAAGGGACTTCAAAAGCTCATGGGAAAATTCCATCATCATTTAATTCCATTTCCTCACAAACTTTTTGAAGTCCTCACATACATATCTTCACTTTTTTGTACTTGCTGCATTTTATTGTAATTATGTCTCTATCTGATTATGAATCTTTTTATACTAAAGATCAGGTCTTACCTAACCCAGTGTCTTGCACATAGTTGCCAAATTCTATTTGTGATTTTTATGATATGTTAAATAATGTGCATTGAGTACTTTATACAAACCTCAGCTCAAGGCTCCGTAACATTGGAATTATCCCTATTTGAGAGAGGAGGAAATCAATCCTTAACTAAGCAAATTGCTTCAAAGCCATAAAACATATTAAGAAAGCAGAGCTTTCCTTTTTGTATGTAGACAAATGCACTACACTTCTTAGTTACCTATAATGTACCAAGTGACTTGGTGATGTAAGCGCTAACTCATATAAGTACACTAACTTGTGAATTGAGACTTAGCCTTTGTCACGAAGTTGGTGAGTAGGACCCAGAACTGGAGCAAAAGATTACCTTCCATTCTAAAGATAAACACAAATAGACATCCCTGTGTGTATTGAGAGGTAACTGAACTGATGTTGTTGTTGGTTTTTTTTTTTTTAAATCATTGCTCTCACCTTAGTCAAAGTAAAAAAAAAAAAAAAAGAAAGAAAGAAAGAAAATGAAAAGAGGAAAGGAGAGGGGGCATGGAAAGAGTTAGAGTAAGAACAAGAGTGAGAGTGAAAAGAGAAACTTGCCAAGGTGAGAGTTATCAGTGAGAGGGGGATGTCGTGGAGCAAAGAAAAATCCCTGAGGATGGATTTTGTGAACTGGATTGGGTCTCACATAAAGGTACCTATAAATGTGATCTTGTTTGGAAATAGGGTTTTTGAAGATATTAGCAGCAAATTCAATGTGAGTTCATTCTGAAATACAGTAGCCTCTAATCCAATCTGAATGGTCTCCTTATCAAACAGGAGAAGAAACACATAGAGACAGATGGAAAGATAACCATGTGAAAACACATCTACAAACTACGGAATGTTTGGGCTACCAGAAGCTGGGAGAGACAAGAAAGGATTTTCAACATGACACTTTGGAGGACGCACGGTCCAGTGGTCACCACTCATCTGTCAGTTTGTTGTACTGTGGTGCCTTAACTGTTGCTGTGATGCTGGTAATTTAAATACCAGCAGGGTCACCCACAATGGGCAGATTTTAGTGGAACTTTCAGATTATGACACAGTAGGAAGCAGATTATTTCTCAATGCATAGACACGGAAAACCTTATGAATAGCAGCCAACATTGTCACATAGAGAGCTGGAAGATGAGCCCTTCAGTTTAGAAGGCACTCAAAATATAACTGGGGAAGACCTGCCCCCTCAAAGTTGTTATTGTTGTTGTTAGGTGCCATTGAGTCGGTACCGACCCATAGCGACCTTATGCACAGCAGAATGAAACACTGCCTGATCCTGGGCCAGCCTCACTACTGTTGCCATGCTTGAGTTCATTGATACTGCCACTTGGCCAATCCATCTCGCTGGGGATCTTCCTCTTTTTCTATGACCCTCCATCTTACCAAAACATGATATCCTTCTCCAGTTACTGGTCCCTCCTGACAATATGTCAGAAGTATGACAGACAAAGTTTGGCCATCTTGGTCTTCAAGGAGCACTCTGGCTGCATTTCTTCCAAAATGCATCTATTGGTTCTTTTGGCAGCCCATGGCACTTTCAATATTCTCCTCCAACACCAAAACTCAAAAGCATCAATTCTTCTACAGTCTTCCTCATTCACTGTCCAGCTTTTGCATGCATATGAGGTTATTGAAAATGCCATGGCTTGAGTCAGGCGCACCTTAGTCCTCAAGCTGACATCTTTGCTGCTTAACACTTTAAAAAGTTCTTGTGCAGCAGATTTACCTAATGCAATACACTATTTGTTTTTTTATGCTTCTGTGAGTGTTGATAGTTGATCCAAGAAGAATGAAGTTCTTGACAACTTCAATCATTTCTCCATTGATAAGAATGTTTATTGGTCCAGTGGTGAGGATTTTTGTTTTCTTTATATTGAGATGTAATCCAAACTGAAGGCTGTGCTCTTTGATCTTCATCAGTAAATACTTTAAGACCTCTTCACTTTCAGCAAGCAAGGTTGTATCATCGGCATATCACAGGTTGTTAATGAGTCTTCCTCTAATCCTGATGCCATGTTTTTCTTCATAGAACCAAGCTTCTTGTATTATTTGCTCAGCATACAGGTTGAATAAGTATGGTAAAAGAATACAACCCTGTTGCAAACCTTTTAAAATTTTGAATCATTCAGTGTTCCCGTGATCTGTTCAAACAACTGCTTCTTGGTCCAGGTACAGATTCCTCATGAGCACAATTAAGTGTTCTGGAATATTCATACTTCACAATGTTGTCCATAGCTTGTCATGATCCACACA
>NW_006408727.1:3338305-3344907 GCF_000296735.1 Chrysochloris asiatica
TTCAGTATCATTAATGACGCCGATGAAGTAAAGCTTTTGGAACGTTCATTTATTGATGGGCACAACTCAAAATGAGGAGAAATACTTGCAAATATCCATTTATAAGCATCACATGGAACATACATGGTATGAATCCAGGAATATTCAGAGCTATCAAAAAATTAAATGGAACACATAAAGGTTTATATGCTAGACATTAATGAGCTGGAATTTACAGGTAATAGTTATTTTGAATCTGACAATTATACTGTATACTATGCTTAGAATGACAAATTCAAAAGGAATAGCATTTCATTCATTGCCAAAAAGAACATTTCAAGATCTGTCTTTAAGTACAATGCATTTGTGATAATATAATATCCATACACCTACAAAGAAGACCAGTTATTATCACTATTATTCAAATTTATGCACCAACCACTAAAGCCAGTGATGATGAAATTGAAGAATTGTACCAACTTCTTCAGTCTGAAATCGATCAATCATGCACTTAAGATGTATTGATAATTACTGGTAATTGGAATGGGAAGGTTGGAAACCAAGAGGAAGTATCAGTCCTTGGAAAAGTATGGCTATGGTGATAGAAATGATGCTATAGAATTTTGCAAGAGGAATGAGTTATTCATTGCAAATATCTTTTTAAAACAATATAACAGGCAAATATACTCATGGACATCAACCAATGTAACACACAGGAGTCAAATGACCACATCTGTGGGAAAAGATGGTGGAAGAATGCAAATATCATCAGTCGACAGGAGCAGATTGTGGAGTACACCATCAATTGCTCATATTCAACTTGAGACTGAAGCTAAAGAAAATCAAAACAAGTTCAAGAGAACCAAAAAATAAACTCGAATATGTTGTTGTTGTTATGTGCCATGGAGTTGGTTCTGACTCAGAGTGACCTTGTGCAGGGTTTCTGAGGCTGTAAATCTTTACAGGAGCAGAAAGCCTCATCTTTCTCCCATGGAACAGCTGGTAGTTTCGAATCGCTGACTGTGTGATTAGCAGCCCAATTTGTAACCACTACGCTAATTTAGAGACCATCTCAAGAACAGATTTTATGTATTAAAAACAAATGATTGAAGCCTAGAAGAACTGTGAATGACATCAAGAACATCAGATGAGGAGAAAGCAAAAGGTCATTAAGAAGAAAAGAAAGAAGGAAAACTCCAAAATGGGTGTCAGAGGAAACTCTGAAACTTTTTCTTGAGCATAGAGAAGCCAATGGAAGAAAAGAGGAGACAAAAGAGCTGAATAGCTGAGGCAATAGAACTGAACACCTTGAGAAGACAAAGTAAAATATTATAAGGAAATGTAGAATGGCCTAGAGTTAGAAAACCAAAAAGAACGAACATGCTTAGTATTTCTCAAGCTGAAAGAATTCAAGAAAAATAATTCCAGCCTTGACTTGGCATTATTGAAGAATTCTATGGGCAAAATATTAAATGATGCAGAAAGCCTCAAAAGAAGATGAAAAGAACACACAGAATCACTATAACAAAAAGAAATGGTCCATTTCAATAGGTAGCATATAATCAAAAACCAAAGGTATTGAAGGAAGAATTCCAAGTGGCACTGAAGGCATTGGCAATAAACAAGGTTCTAGGGATTGATGGAATACAAATAGAAAACTTTCAACTAACTGATGGAACACTGGAGCACAACTAACTGATATAGCACTAACTCATGTATGCCAAGTTATTTGGAAGACAGCTACCTGGCCAACTGCTGGGAAGAGATCCATATTTATTCCCATTCCAAAGAGAGGTGACCCAACAAAATGCAGAAATCACTGAAAAATATTATTAATATTACATGTAAGTAAATTTTACTAGCGATAACTGAAAATCAGTTGCAACAGTACTTCAACAGAGAACCACCAGAAATTCAAGTTACATTCAGAATAGGATGTGGAACAAGGTGTATTCATTAGATGCATCTTGCCTGAATGCAGAAAATACCAGAAAGATGTTTACTGACTGTGAAAAGGATTTTAAACTATGTAGATCATGACAAATTATGTATAACATTGTAAAGAATGAATACTTCAGAACACTTAATTGTGCTCATGAAGAACCTGTGCATAGACCAATAGGCAGTTTCTAGAACATAACATGGGAATACAGAATGTTTTAAAAACTGGAAAGGTGTGTTCCAGGTTGTATTTTTTTACCATACTCTTTCAATCTGTATGCTGAGCAAACAATCTGAGAAGATGGGTTATATGAAGAGGAATGTGGCATCAGGATAGGAGGATGCAGATGATAATAACCTTGCTTGATAAAGTTGTTGTTGTTGGGTTGGTTCTGATGCATAGTGACCCTGTATTGGCTTTCTGAGAGCGGATGGTGGGTTTTATCCACTGATCTTGGATTTAGGAGTCCAGTGTTTATCCTACACCAGGACTCCTGCTGAAAGTTTAGTGAATATAAATTACTTACTGGTGAAGATCAAAGACTACAGCCTTCAGTATGGATTGCACTTCATTGTAAAGAAAGCAAAATTCTCACAACTAGACCAATAAATAACATCGTGATAAATGGAGAAAAGATTGAAGCAGTCAAAGATTTCATTTTGCTGGATCCACACTCAACACTCATTGAAATAGCAGTCAAGAAATCAAATGATGTATTGCATTAGGCAAATCTGCTGCACAAGACTTATGCTTGTGAAGTTGGACAATGAGTAAGGAAGATCACAGAAGAATTGATGCACTTGAATCTGGTGTTGGAAAAGAATATTAAAATACCATGGACTGCCAGAAGAACAAACACATCTGTGTTGAAAAAGTACAACCAGAATGTTCCTTGGAAGCCAGAATGGCGAAAGTTCATTTCTCAGACTTTGGACATGTTATCAGAATGGACCAGTACCTGGAAAAGGACATCATGCTTGGTAAAGTGGAGGGTTAGCAAAAAAAAAAAGGAAAATCTCCAATGAGATGGACTGACATAGTAGCAGCAACAATGGACTCAAAGGTAACAACAATTGTGAGAGTGGCAGGATTAGATATTGTTTTGTTCTGTTGTGCATAGGGACATTATGAATTGGAACTAACTCAGCGACACCTACCAACAACAATATGGTCCAATGAACAAATTAATTTAAACTTCTGCTGCACAAGACCTCTTTAAAGTGTTTAAAAACAAAGATATCAATTTGAGGACTAATTTGTTCCTGATTCAACCCATGATACTTTCAATCATGCCATATGCAAGTGGAAGTAGGACCGTGAATAAGGAAGATCATAGAAGAATTGATGTATTCTCCAACCTTGTGGTGTTGGAGAAATATTGGATTACTAAACTCAAGATCAGTGGGTCAAACCCACCAATTACTCCTGGGAAACCTTCTACAGGGTCGAACAATAATTTTTTGTTCTTTAAAAGTCACTGAGTCTGTGATATTTTATTAAGGTTGACCTAGGAATCTATGACTATTGGGAATATCTGCAAGGAGAGTATTCTTAGCAACTCATTCTGCAGTGTTTTTATTTTGTACTATATGGTCCTGTGCTTGCTGGGAAGCAGGATGGGAGATAGCTGCTATAGGGCTAAAAGAAATATGGGCAGCAGGGGAGTGGTCTGCCTGCCACCATTGCTCAAGATTGGTTTTCCAGTGGCTCAAGGGAACACCCTAAGAGGTTTTTAGGGCAAATGAGCCCAGCAGAAAAAGGCTTAGAGACTCCCAAGGGTCAGGGTATATGAGTATGTGTGTGGGGTGGGAGTAGTGGATGGTGATTGTTGTTTATTTTACATTAGTGAACTGTGTAATGAGGCAGTCTCCACCTGTCTGTTGTTGTTAAATGCCATTGAGTCCGGACCCACCCATAGGGTTTCCAAGGAGCAGCTGGTAAGCTTGAACCGCCAACCTTGTGCTCACATACTCAGAGAGAGAGGTGGTCTTAGGGCATCTTTGACTAGCATGGGTTGGCCAGAGAAACAGTGACATCTAGCACAGGATAGTATTATGGATTGAATTTTGTTCCCCCAAAATATGGGTCAGTATCTTAACCCCTATACCTGTGGATGTAATGCAGTATAATATATTGCAATAACTTTCCACAGTGCAATCTAGTGTTGTGTTAATGAGACCATACCTGTGTAGGGTGTGTCCTAAAGCTAACCACTTCTGAGCTACAAAAAGAATAGATTATACACAAAGACAAAAGCAAACTGGGAAAGGGGAAGACAGATGCAGGAGACTGCATCCTCAAGTACAGGAACTCCAAAGATTGCTACTAGAAGCTGAAATAGACAAGGAAAGACCACTCCCTAGAGCTACACACTGAATTTAGACTTCTTGTTTCCTGAGCTCTTAGAAAATAAATTCCTGTTCTTTGAAACCACCCACTTGTAAGATTACAGCAGTACCAGGAAAATAAGACAGACAGCAATTACTTAGCCATTAAGCAAAGACTGTTTGCTTTTGAAATGTATATTTCTCAACCAATGTCTAGTCCCAGAGAAGAAGGCAGAGCAGACCTTATCCCTTTCTATCCCACTGAATTCCTTTAGTATAGGGTGGAGAGGGGTTGGGAGAGAAGAAAGTGACATTTTAAACAGCCCGACTTTTGTTCCTTTTTTCCTAATAATTGAAAGTTGCCAGCAAGTTACGAAACTGGCTTGAAAAATTTTTAAGGATAGGAAAGAGATTCAATAGCACATTTGAAGAAAGTAAAATTCCACCCTTTTTGTACCTCTAAATACTGATTGTAGAGTAAAACAGTCACCTAAATGTATTGTTAAACAAGAGTCTTGGTTCCCACAATGTACATTTAACTCAGTGGAATAAGGAAGAAAGCTTTGTTTACTCCTTAGGTGAATGCCTCAGATGTTGTTCTCCTTCACTGACTATGAATCACTTATAAGGAAACTGGAGTCCCTGGGTGGGACAAATGGTTATTGTACGCAGTTACTAACTGAGGGTTTGAAATTATGAGTTCCCCCACAGGCACCCTGGAAAGTAGGTCTGATGATGAACTCCAAAAAAAATTAGCCACTGACAACCTAGGGATACAGTTCTACTCTGACACACACAGAGTTGTCGTGAGTCGGAATCAACATGACAGCAATTTTTCTTTTCTTAATAAGTAGTTAGGAATTTAGAGGAAATCAATCTCTAGAATTTAGAGAAAACTACAAACCAATGAGGACTTCTTGTGTGGCACTGTGGATCAGCACTAGACAGCGAACCACAAGGTCAGCAGTTCAAATCCACCAGCTGCTTCTTGGAAACCTTATACAGGGTCGCTATGAGTAGGAATTGACTTGCCAATACTTAACAGCAACGAGGGATATTATTGGTAATGTCTTGGCAATAAAGATGAGTCTTGGCTGAAGCAGAGAATACACAAAGATGTATGTCTTTGTTTTATTGACTATGCAAATGTATTATACTGTACGATGATAACAAATTGTGGATAACATTTCAAAGAATGGAATTCCAGAACACTTAATTGTGCTCATGTGGAACCTATACATAGAACAAGAGGTTGTTGTAGTTAACAATCAGGAAAGATGTGCGCCATGGTTGTATCCTTTAGACATAGTAATTCAACTTGGATGGTGAGCAAATAATCCAAGAAACTGGATTATCTGAAAAAGAATGAGGTATCAGGATTAAAGGAAGCCTCATTAACAACTTGTAATATGAAGATAATACAACACAGCTGGCTGAAAGCAAATAGGACTTCAAGCACTTGCTGATGAAGATCAAAGAATACTGCCTTCACTATGGATTACATTGCAACATAAAGAAGACAAAAATCCTCACAACTGGATGCATAGAGAAAACAATGATTTTATTTTACTTGGATCCACAATCAATGCTCATGGAAGGAGCAGTCAGGAAATCAAACCATGGAAAATTCTGCTGCAAAAGACCTCTTTAAAGTGTTATAAAGCAAAGATGTCACCTTGAAAATGAAGGCGCACCTAACCCAAGCCATATTATTTTCAACTGCTTCATATACATGTAAAAGGTGGACAATGAATACAAAAGGCCAAGGAGTTACTGCTGGTAAGTGCTACTGAGTCAGTTTCAACTCATAGTGACGCTGTGTAGGATTTCTGAGGAGTGACTGGTGGGTTTGAACTGCTGACATTGCAGTTAGAAATCCAGTGCTTGTCCTACAGTGTTGGCAAAAAATATTGAATATACCATGGAGTCCCAGAAGAATCTATCTTGGAAGAAGCACAACCGGAATGTACCTTAAATACAAAGATGGCAAGATTTTTTCTCAAATAATTTGGTCATGCTATCAGGAGGAAGCAGATCCTGGAGAAGAACATCATACTTGGTATACTAGATGGTCAATGAAAAAGAGTAAGACCCTCAAAGAGATGGACTGACATGGTGGCTGCAATAACACCATTTTAGAATGCACAGAATCAGGTGGAGTTTCATCCTGTTGTTGTCCATGGAGTAGGTGTGAGTTAGAAATGACGTGACAACACCTAACAAAATGAATTCATAGTGGAAGGTAGATCCTGGAAAGCCAAGTACCTGAGGAGCAATGTTTTCCATCCCTAATGCTCTAGATATTTATGAATATGGGGCATGGAATGCATGAATGTCACCCGATGCACAAAATC
>NW_006408727.1:3345007-3363167 GCF_000296735.1 Chrysochloris asiatica
CTGTGAGTTTCTTTCTTCATTACCCTAAATTTAAGCTAATTAATTTGTTGTTATTGTTGTTAGGTGCCATCAAGTCAGTTCTGATGCATAACAACATGACATACAACAGAACAAAAGGTTACATGGTCATGGACCATACTCATAGTTGTTGATGTCTGAGTCCATTACTTCAGATGCTGTATCATTCCATTTCATTGAATGCCTTCCTCTTTTTTTGCTGACTCTCTACCTTCTCAAGCATGCTCTAATTCTCAGGATAGTGGCTCAAAGCTGACACCTCTACCTTCTCAAGCATGCTCTAATTCTCAGGGTAGTGGCTCAAAGCCTTACATAATTGATCCTCAACCTAAAAGTGAATTACTGAAGTATGTAAAGGTTTTGTAAGACTAGTATGGGAGCAGTGTCTGACCTCGTCTGACTTCTGTTGCATGTTCTGGCTCTTGTTTCTACTGCTGCTTCTTTCACACTCCTTTGGCACCACGGCTGTCTCCTGGATCAAAGAGGTTCAGCCTGGAGATCTCGGGGTCCAGATGACCCGCTTTGCTTCTGCCTCTTCTTTCTTGATGACAGTGAGATCCCTAATTGCTGATGCTGTGATTCATTGTATTATTTTACGTATTTTTTAACCTTGTATTGTGAATTGGGTGAAGGTTTAAAGAGTAGATCATCAGTTTTACGTTCTATGATTCACACACATTTTGTTTCATCTCACCGATGACAAGCTTCTCAATGTAAAATCACTTATCCCGCTTCCTCCCTGTGTTTCTTGTTTGTATTCCTCCGTATTTCATAACTCTTCTGAACTCTGTCCTTGACTAAATGCTGTTCTTTTGATATCAAACGGTTGATTTTTCTGAGATGTACTTACCTCACTAATCTTATTATTCCTCTTCTAGATCTGTCTATTGTTTGGCTGAAAATCAAGCCACAGGGTTGAGTTCAGTTCCAGACGTGAAGGGTGACTAAGGGCCACAGTCTTGGAATTCAACTAACCTCTATCCAACCAGGAAGCCAGTTTTTAAAAATGATTTGCTCTACAGCTTTCATCCGTTCTATCCAGGACCTTGTAATGTGATGTCTTTCAGAGCAGTTGATAGTAGTAGCCAGACACCACCAAGTTCTTCTGATTTCACAGTCATGGAGAAGATGTTGGTGCGGTTCACTAGTCCAGTGGACTAATTATTTTCATGTGCTTTCAATTTTTATCATTCTTCTTGTCTCTAGACAGAGAGACGCAAATGGGAAGATGGCTTATTTTAAACCAAGCAGGATGACAAAACTGAGCAAACCCCTCATTGCAGTGCATTCACATTATTTCATAGTCCTACTCAGTAATTTGGTAAGAGTTACAAGACTATAGCTAGAAGAGCCATATCAAGTAATTCAACTGCACCATAATTTGTTTACCAAATTCCAAAGAGTCACTTTTGAGAAGCTTGAAAATTAAAATAAAATTTATATATACACAGGACTAAAATAAATATTATATATACATATAATTTCTATTTATACATAATATAGGAAATTGGGTTGGAATGAGTTAGAAGATTGAAAAGAAGTATCTCTATGATGTGTCTACACTTAAATTTAATTTTCCCTTCTGTTTCTTTGAGTTTGAGCTATAAAATACAGTAGGAAACAAATGAAAACAAGATTGCAGCGATGGAAAGCAAAAAATAGCTATCTGTTTGTATGTTCATACTCAGTCACTGTTCTTGGCATTATAACAAATAAGCACTTTTCCTACTGGCATTTTATGAAATGCTGAGGTTTTCATTTCTGATTGTGATTATATTTCCATGGTACCAATCATTTGCCCAGGCTCAGGAGGGTGCAAGGTTTGGCCTGCAGAGGTTCTGGATAGGCAAGGTATATCAGACTTGGAAGGGAAATTAGAAATGAATGCTTTCATTTTGCCAAGTATAAACTAAGACCCAGAGAGATTAAAAGACTTGGCTGAGCTCACACAATTAAACTGAGGGATGGCAAGTTTGAAATTAGAAAAATGGATTAGAAGAGGCTATGGATAGACTTGCTTATTGGCTTAAAAACTGTTGCAACAAACTGCTACTAGTTTAATTTTAGAAAAGATAAAGTTAGCTTAGGAATTACTGATTTTATGAAGACGAGGGCATGTATGTTTGTGTTGTTGTTAAGTACCGTCGAGTCGATTCCGACCCACAGTGACCCTATATAGGGTTTCCAAGGAGCAGTTGGTGAGCTTGAACCACCGACCTTGTAGTTCAAATGGCTTTGCAGTCTGGCGCATTAACCCACAGCGCCACACCAGGACTCCGTGTGTATATGTGTAAGTAAAAGAGGAGATAATAGGTAATTACTGTGCTTGGGGACTGGACACAATAAGAATAATTCAGTGACTGGAACAATGTAAGCCTTCATTTTACTGAAAGGGGAAACTGAGTCTCAGAAGGATTATTTGTTTGTTCAAGATGACAGATGGTATTCCTGGCAGAGTAAGAGTAAGAATCTGGTTCCATGTTCTGCCCACTAGACTAATGGCCTATAATCATTCTTGGTTAGTATTGAGGACAACTTAGAATATTCCATAAAAGATAATATTTTACATCATTAAAAAAGACCAACTTCACCAAAGTTTAACATAGATTACTGAGTTTACTAAATTTAACATAGATTACTAAGAGAAGCAGTCCAAAATGTGGGTGATCGTATAAAAGTGTGTGGGTAAAAGACACTGCCCCAACTACAAAAATCTAAGATGCTGGCAGCCTGACTCGGGCTCCCAGTAACAGTTCAGGGAAGAATCAGAATTGAGTGGGAACAGGGTTTCTCATCCCTGGCACTATTACATTTTGGGCTAAATAACTATTTGTTGTGGGGGTATTCTGTGCATTGTAGAATGTTTAGAAACATCATGTCCTCTGCCCACTAGATGCTTGTTATAACAACCCCAATCCATCTCAAGACATTCTCAAATGTCCTCTGAGACTACAATTAAGAATGACTGGCCTAGCATGTTAGGTCTGAGTCCAGGGGTGCTGGGTGATAGATAATAATAACTAGAGACAGGTCTACAGGCTGCAGAAAAGAAGTATGGCTGTATGAAACCTGAAATGATCAGACTCACATTCAGGCTGTTCATTCACAAAAGCTGGAATACAGATGAGAATGTCTATCATGGAACATGGTTCTGGGTATCTTTAAACAAGAACTTCAGGTTTCTGGCCGGGAGTAGTGATATGTTACTGGGCCAGAGGCACGAATGCTGAGAGTACAGCCTACACAGTCATGATCAACAACCTGATTCCTTGTTACCAGTAAAACAAGTTTTTCTTGAGTTGACTTTGACTCCTGGTGACACCATGTGTATTAGAGTAGAACTGTGCTCTATAATGTTTTCAGTGGCTGGGTTTTGGAAGCAGATTGCCAGGCCTTTCTTCTGAGGTACCTCTGTATGGACTTGGACCTCTAAACTTTTGGTTCGCAGCTAAGCACATTAACTATTTTCACCACCCAGGGACTCCAGATTCTCCCTTTATTTCAGTGGTTAGTTATGGTGGTCAGCCCCTAACTCATGATGATCCCCCATGCACAATGGGGTGAAACCATTGGGATCCATAAGGTTTTTTTTGGCTCATTTTTCAGAAGTAGATCACCAGACCTTTCCCTTCATCTACATTAGTCGGGAAGCTCTGTTGAAACCTGTTCAACATCTAGCAACATGCAAGCCTTCACTGATTGACAAGGTTGTGACCATTCATGAAATGCATTGGGTCAGAAATGAATCCAAGTCTCCTTCATGAAAGGAGAGAATGCTATTATAGAACTATTATATTATGTCTCCTCCATTTACTCTTTATTGTTGCTAAGTCCCAGTTCTGACCCATAGGAACTCTGTAAAGGGCTTCCGAGGAGCAGCTGGTGAGTTTAACTGCTGACTATAGGGTTGACAGTCCAGTGCTTATCCTATAGTGCCACACCAGGACCAGGTTACATAATGTTCTAGTTATGATATGAACTTTACCTGATGTGGCAGAGACTGCGAATTATTCCCCCTATGCTGGGATATACATCTCCTTTTTACATTTAAGAATGTTGTTGTTAGGTGCCATCGAGTCAGTACCAATTCATAGCGACCTTATGCACAGCAGAATGAAACATTGCCCAATCCTGGGCCAACCTCACTACTGTTGCCACACTTGAGTCTATCGATGCTGCCACTTGGCAAATCCATCTTGTTGGGGGTCTTCCTCTTTTTCTCTGACCCTCCACCTTACCAAACATGATATCCTTCTCCAGTGACTGTTCCTTCCTGACAATATGTCCGAAGTATGAGAGACGAAGTTTGGCTATCTTGGCCTCCAAGGAGCACTCTGTCTGTACTTCTTCCAAAACAGATCTATTGGTTCTTTTGGCAGCCCATGGCACTTTCCAATATTCTCCTCCAACACCATAACTCCATAGCATCAGTTCTATGCTCCTAAATTTCAGCATGCATTCGACCAGCCCATCCAGGAACTAATTCTTAAGTTCCTTGTAGTAGAGTGAAATCATGTGACAATGTTCTTAGCCATGAAATGTGAGCGGAAGTCATGTGTTGTGCTACTTCATTCAAAGAAAATTGCTTCCCCTCCAATTCCTTTCCATCCACTTCTTGTTGGCAGAATGTGGGTATGGCCAGCAAACCTTCACCACAAGATAGAAGGTAGCTGGGTCTTCGGATATCTTATGGAACAGAGCCACATACTCAGTGTGACCCACCCATCTACCTCTGGACTTTTTTGTGATATGAGGGTAAAGTTGACAAGTTATTGCTACCAGGGCTCCAGTTTACACATGCACAGGTTTATTCCAAGTAAAACATGTTTTTAAACATGTCTCTGCAATGAATGAGTGGTTGTAGATAAGTTCACTCAGTGATACAATTATCTTAGTTTCATTAGGGTTCCTTCAAAAAAAAGAAAATGTCCAATTCAAACAGTGGCTTTTTTAAGAGGATCTGCTGGACCTGTTAAGTTCCAGATAGAGAGGTCAGCTCAGAAGTTTATGGTGACTACTTTTTGGGATCTCAAAGGTGTAATAGATTTTCTCAAAGGATACAGGGTGATCATAGGGGTTTATTAGAAACACATTTAAAGAAAAATGAAAATAATATTGGTAAGGAAAAAGGCAAGGACAGTTGCACCAAGAAATGTTTTCCATCAGGACAATACATTTACTCATTTTTTTGAGGCTTTCAAGGGCTGTCCTACAAGTTGACCTTGCCCCTTCAGACTTCCTTTCCCCCCCAAAACTCAAAGAACAGTGAAAAAGACACTATATTGAGGATGCCCAAACTGCCTTTTTAAGGTGGCGTATATCAAAGAGCTCAGGTTTCTTCTAGGAAGGGCTTGAGAGATGGAAACACCGCCTTCAGAAATGTATACAGCTAATTGGAAGATACATTGAGAAACAATAGTTTCATACTTAGATCTATTTGTTTAGTACAGATTTCTCTGATTTTGTAATAACACTTTTTGAGTCATCCTTATATAAAAGAAAAAGATCTGTCTTATTTGAGTCAGTGAATTTAGGGATTAGAACACTGAAGAGATTTAAACTGAAGACAAGGTGAGGACAACAAAGAACTACTGCATGACATAACAAAGGGATTATTTGTAAAGAAAGAGGCCAAGAAAGGTTTTAAGGAAAACATGACATTAACTTGATTAGACTTGCCCTGCTTTTTAAATTCTGTTTAGGTAGAAGATCAATGTCAACACGTTCCTCATAGGGATTGTTCAATGACTCTAGGAGTAGATAAGAAGTATACAGTGAAGGTGTCCATTTTCTATTAGGTTAACAGATCCGGTTCCTTATAGCTGTCTTAGGTAGGTAGATTAAGAATTGGTTTTAATATAAATTATTTATTAAAATTATGTTCACTCTCAAGTCTTAGGGCAGTGGGTAGAAAGATATAAGATATGTCAATTCTCTGAGGAGCTTATGTTCTAGTCAGGAAAATCTGGCCTATATTAAAAAACACATGACATAAAGTTGTTGTTGTTAAGTGCCATCTAATCAGTACTGACTCATAGTGCCCCTATGCACAACAGAATGAAACACTGCCCTGTCCTGTGCCTACCTTATGATTGTTGCTATGTTTGAGCCCATTGTTGCTGCCATTGTGACAATATATCTCATCAACGTGTTCCTTTTTGTTGCCGACCTTCCACTTTACCAAGCAAGACATCCTTCTCCTGGGACTGGTCCCTTCTGATAACTTGTCCAAAGTATGAGAGATGGATTCTGGCTTCTAAGGGACATTCTGCCTGTACTTCTTCCAACACAGATTTGTTTGTTCTTTTGGCAGTCCATGGTACTTTTTTCTCCTCTAACACCATAACTTAAATGCATCAATTCTTCTACAGTCTTCTTTATTCTTTGTCCGATTTTCACATGCATATGAAGTTGTTGAAAATACCATGGCTTGGGTAAGGTGCACCTTAGACCTCAAACAGACATCTTTGCTTTTGAACACTTTAAAGAGGCCTTGTGCAGCACATTTGCCTATTACAATATGTCATTTGATTTTGAGACTGCTGCTTCCATGACTGTTGATGGTTAATTCAAGCAAAATGAGGTCTTGTCCAATGTCAGTCTTATATGGATGTTGTTTATTTGTCCAATGGTGAGGATTTTTGTTTTCTTTACATCGAGATGCAACCCATACCGAAGGCTGTGGTCTTTGCTCTTCATCAGTAAGTATTTTAAATCCCTTTCACTTTCAGTAATCAAGGTGATATCATTTGCATATTGCTGGTTGCTAATGAATCTTCCTCCAACCCTAATACCACATTTTTCTTCATATAATCCAGTTTCTCAAATTATTTGCTTAGCATACAGATTGAAATTTATTTTGTTGTTAAATGCAGTCAAAGCATCTTTGACTCATAATGACCCTGTTTCTGAGGAGTGGCTGGTGAACTCGAATGACTGACCTTGAGGTTCGAACCAATCTTGTAGCAGAGTGTTTATCTTACAGAACCACACCAGGACTTCAAAGATCAAATAAGTATGGTGAAAGAATACAATCCAGTGCACACCTTTCCTAATTTTAATCCATTAGTGTTCCCTTCTTCTGTTTGAACAACTGTCTGTTGTTCTATGTACAGGTTACTTTGATTCTCTGCAATGTGGTCCATAGCTTGTTATGATCCACAGTGGAAAGTCAACAAGTTGTTCGTCTTGCAAAATTCTATCATGTGATCTCCAGTATCGTTTCTATTATGATGGACATATTTTCCAATGATTGATGGAAAAACTTTTTGTTTTTAACCTTTACATCCCAGTCACCAGTAATTATCAACGCATCTTGATTTCATGTTTGATCAATTTCAGATTGAAGAAGTTGGTAGAATTCTGAAATTTCACCATCACTGGCTAGTGGTTAGTACATACATTTGAATAGTTGTATTAACTGGTCTTTATTATAGGCATATTGATATTATCCTATCACAGACAGCATTGTACTTCAAGATAGATCTTGAAATGTCCCTTTGATGATGAACATGATGCTATTCCTCTTCAATTTGTCAATCCTGGCATAGTAACTCTTGTGGTTGTCAGATTCAAAATGACCAATACCAGTCCATCTCAGCTCAGTAATGCTTAGGATATTGATGTTTATGCATTCCATTTCATTTTGACAACTTCCAATTTTCCAAGGTTCATATTTTGTATATTTCATGTTCCAATTTTTAATGGATGTTTTAAGTTATTTCTCCTCATTTTGAATTGTGTCCCATTAGTAAATGAAGGTCCTGAAAGCTTTACTCTACTCACATCACCACAGTTAAGACCACTTTGAGGAGATAGTTCTTATCCAATCATATTTTGAGTGCCTTCCAACCTAAGAGGCTCATTTTCTGGCACTATATCTGACAATATTCTGGTACTACCTGATTGTCTTCCTCTGCTATTCATAAGGTTTTCAGTGACTAAATGTTCTCAAGTAGTCAGTCTCCTATTTTCTAGTCTGTCATCATCTGGAAGCTCATCTGAAACCTGTCCACCATGGGTGACCCTGCTTGTATTTAAAATACTGGTGGCCTAAGTTCCAGAATCACAGCAACATGCAAACCACCACAATATGACAAACTGACAGACACGTGGTGGTGTTATAAAGTTGTTGTTAAGTGCCGTTGAGTCAATTCTGACTCATAACAACCCCATATAGGGTTTCTGATGAGCGGCTGGTGAGTTTGAACCACTGACCTTGTGGTTCAAACCGACTTTATGGTCCAGCGCTTTATCCCAGTGCCATGCGTTGGTAAAAATGTTGTCTAGAAAATGTAGAATTTAAAATGAGTTTTCTTGTTAACTGCCATTGAGTTGGCTTCATGGCAACTCTACATATAACAGAATGAGATATTGTGTCCAGTATCATCGTCATGAGTGTTGGCATGCTTAAATTCATTGCTACAGCTACTGTGGAGTGTCTACTGTGGAAGATGAACCTAGGGGATCATCTTCCAGCATTATAATTGGACAAAAGGACACTAATTTGTTATGATCCATATTGTTTTCATTGGCCAAATTTTGGAAGTAGCTTGCCAACCATTTCTTCCTAGTTTATCATAGTTTGCAAACTCTTCTGAAACCTGTCCATTATAGGTGACCCTGATGGCTTCCAGTATCGTACCAACACACAAGCCACCACGGTACAAAAGGTTGTTGTTCTTGATGTTAGGTGCTGTCAAATCAGTTCTGACTCTTAGTGACCCTCCATCCAACAGAATGAAACGCGTCCCTGTCCTGCAGCACCCTCACAATTATTGCTACATATGGGCCCATTGTTGGAGTTACTGTATCAATCCATCTCATTGAGGGTCTCCCTCCTTTTCACTGACTCTCCAGTTTGTCAAGCATGATGTCCTTCTCCAGGGACTGGTCCCTCCTTACAACATGTTCAAAGTATATGACACAAAGTCTCAACATCCTCACTTCTAAAGAACAATTGGACTTTGAAATTCTTCCAAGATATATTTGTTTGTCTTCATGCCATCCATGGTATATTCAATTTTCTTTGTCAACATTATCTTTCAAAGGAATCAGTTCTTTGGTCTTCTTTGTTCATTCTTCAGCTTTCACATGCAGATGAGGAGACTGGAAATATCAAGGCTTTGGTCAGGTAGTCTTCAAAATAACATCTTAAAAGAAATTTTTTGCTGCAGATTTGCCCATTGAAATATATCATTTGATTTCCTGATAGCTTCTAGGGGCGTAGACTGTAGACTCAAGTAAAATGAAATCCTTAACAACTTCAAACTTTGCTCCATTTACTGTGATGCTGGTTCAGGTGTGAAGATTTTTGTTTTATTTATGTTCAGATCAAAGGCTGTTGTCCTCTATATTTTGATCCTTCAATCCAGTTGCTGCATACTTCTTCATATAGTGGGCTTCTTGGACTATTTTCTCAGCATAAAGTTTGAATAAGTGTGGTGAAAGGATACAGCATTGTCATACTAATCACCGGGCACATAACATAAGCCAGTTGTTGCTAAGTGCTGTCCAGTTGGTTCTATCTCATAGTTACCCTGTGTAGGATTTTTGAGGTTTTAAATCTTTGCAGAAGTAGAAAGCTTCATCTTTCTCCTGTGGAGTGGCTGGTGGGCTTGAGCTACCAACCTTGTAATTTTACAGTCTAGTGATTATCCTATTGAGCCACCGCGCTCCCAACATATACCAGATAATCACATTCAGGATAAAAAAAATATTTCGAGGAAGGAAATAATGGGAAGGAAGTCTTGGAATTGGGAATGCATACAGTGGGGATGGTTGGGTTTGACTGGGAAAAAAAAAAAGGAATTTATGCAGCTTTCAGATTGGAGGATATACTACAATTTTGGTACTTGAGGTTATAACTAGCATGCAGTGTTATAATCTAATGTCACAATCGCTCAAAAACACTTTAAAAGTCTAAAATGCATTAGAAACTGAAATTTGATAGTGCATGAAACTATTTGTGAAAATGGTGATGAGCAAGACACAGTTGCAATTTTTCCATGACATTGTGACCCTTGAGTATTTTTGGGTTAGACACTAAAATCAAAGGACAATAATAAATGCCTTCTCATGGAGAATGGATAAATGCCTTCTCATCCACCTCAGTCATATGATGTTATTCTTTTGTCACTAAAGTATATAAAGAGAAACCATTTTAGAAAGTGGTGGCCATCTGGAGATTCTTTTCTCTCCCACTATATGCTATTCTCTGGTACAAAGGCCTCACTGTAGTAGTGGATAAGGTTGGAGACTTAGTTTGAAGCCACACCATGGATCTCAAATGGTTGAATGTATCCCATGGGCAATGAGAAGCAATTAAGTCTTTTAAAATCAGTGAGTATAATGAAAATGTCTTCATAGAGAAACTAATTAGGTGGTGGACAAGACCAGTAGAAAGGATATTAGTTAAGGACTTTTTCTTTTTCCTTTTTAACAATTCAGTCCTATGTTGTAATTTGAGGGTCATTAGGAGATTTTCTGCTACCTGGGTAATACACAATGTATTTTCAAGCAGACAAAATTGTATGTGAACTCACCTGTAGCCACCTAAAAAGATCTGGGTCTTTAGAAAATGGCTCATTATCTAGGAACGCTTGAATGGGAGAAGAAGGCAGACAGATACATTCTGAGCATTCGAGGTGTGTCAAATGGGGACCATAAACAGCCTGTGGGCAGTTTGAGGGCATTGAATGTTAGGTGAAAAATGCCAGAGCTAAATATGACTATGACATACTTTTACCTACAGGGTCAATCAGGGTCCCAGCAGGAAACAGATGGCACACTCAATGTGAGTAATTGAGGGGAGTTGATAAAAGGGCATTCACAACCCTGAGAACTGGGCGAAGGGAAATCAACAACAGATGGTGACATCTTCCTGGGAGGGCTAGCAACAACTAGGGTGCCAGTTTCCAGTCACACCTAGGCCTGGAGGAACAAAGGGAGAAAGCAGATTACCTGTACTCAGGTACAGAAGTGGCTACAGGAGAAGCCCATCATGTAGTGGTTTTGGTCTTGGTGAAGGATGTGGTCAATGGAGCTGCTGGAATAAATACTTTGATCTCACTCTCTTCTCAGTTCTAATCTCTGCCCATATCTCTCATTGACAGAATCAACCAGAGCACTAAGGACTAGTGAACCTGTAGATAATCCTCCAGGACAGAGAGGATACAGGCCAACATCCTGGGGCACAGATCAGGGGCGGCATGAGAAGGAGGAGACAAAGGGAAGACATCCACCACTAAGTTTCCTGGTATTTCTAATAACTAAAACCAAGAATAGGCAAGAATAATTTCTACCTAAAATATATCTCCAGATACCCACTTTTAAAAGGAAAATTATTCTGGAAATGGTTGAATAAAATTAATTTATATTGCTATTGCTGTGTGTTATCAAGATGATTCCAACTCATAACAAACCTGTATTACAGAGAATGGTCCCTGCAGAATTGATGCAAAAAATATTGACAACAAACCATCCCTTCCATGACACTGTCTACTTTTCATGATGACTCAATAATCAATTGCAGTATCCACATGGAACTCCAACAATTCTCACAGTTAACAGGGCTTATTAGGGAAGTTAACAGGTTACAATTCAGAGTTAGAAATGTTCAGGCACAGTTGTTCCAGTCAGCTGCTGATAAATGGCCACAGGACACACCATTCCATTATAAGTCTTAGCCTGAAGGCACTTGGCTCTAGCTCTGTGGGGCAGCAAAACCAGGTCCCCAATTTAAGTGCCTGGAGGCACCCCACACTACAAGCAAGCTCCCAGCCCAAAGTCACTCAGCTTGACTTGTTCTGTGGACTGGGAAGCCCACTGCTCTATCTCCTGCTCTAGTTCCTGTTTCTGCTGCTACAGTTCCTCTGCCACTCCTCTGTCATCACAATTTTCTGTTCCTAGGAGGAACAGTACAATGCACAGGGATCTTGAGGTCCAAAGGATGAGTTCCACTCCTGGCCCTTTCTTCTTGATAGTACTGAGATCTCCCCTCCTGCTTCTGAGATGGCTTATTTTAAATCCATGCTAGAGTTTCAGATTTGACAATTACAATGAATTCTGCTAACATCCACAGCTGGATTATGTCATCCTATCAGTGTCTTCTCCCACCTTCTCTTACCCAAACCCAGCCTGGGCAAAAATGTTGCTTGGTGATAGTTATAGACTGTGGTTAGAAGAGACATTATATAATTCACTACACCACAAGTTCCTAGGCTGTAATATTTGCACTGGCAGATTGCTAGGTCTTTCCTCCTGTGGGTTCCAATCACTAACCTTTGGTTACTAGCCAAGTACTTAATCATTACAACACCAGGACTTCTTAAATTAATTAATACCAAGTGACAATTAACTAATTAATGCATAATAGATTGAAGGGTTGTGTTGTTAAGTGCCATCCAGTTGGTTCTGACCCATAGTGACCCTGTACAGGGTTTCCGAGGAGCGCTTGTTGAGCTTGGACCACCAACCTTGTAGTTCAAACCAACCTTGAAGTCTAGCGCATTAACCCACAGCATCATCCTAGGTAGTTGTTGTTGTTGTTAAGTGCCATCGAGTCGGGTCCGACCCATAGCGACCCTGTACAGGGTTTCCGAGGGTGTAAATCTTTACGGGAGTAGAAAGCCTCATCTTTCTCCCGCGGAGCGGCTGGTAGTTTCGAACCGCTGACCTTAAGGTTTGCAGCCCGATTCGTAACCACTACGCTACCAGAGCTCCTTCTAGGTAGGGCAGTACTAAAAAGAACAACCCAAACTCAACAACAGAGTATGCTTTCGAATTTTTCCTAAGGCGACTCCATGGCACACAGCAACAACAACAACAACAACACCTTATTTAAGCTGCTGTATTGGGAAGCCATGGTGGTATGGTGGGTTACTTATCAGGCTGCTGATCTCAAGGTCAGCAGTTTGAATCCATCAGTAGGAAAATGATGAGACTTTCTGCTCCTCGTGTGCCACTGTAGGATCAGCATTAGATTGTGAACCAAAAGACCAGTAGTTCATACCCACCAGCTGCTCTTTGGAAACCTTATACAGGGTCACTGTGAGGCAGAACTGACCCGAAGACACTTAACAACAATTGCTCTCATAAATATTTACATGCAGATTTAATTCATTAGACACCAGGAAGAAAGCAAACGGGCGTTAAAAATACAGGAAAGAGATAAAAGACAAAAAGAGATGTCAGAAGAGATTGTGAGCATAGAAGGAGCTCTGGTAGCATAGTGGTTATGAATCGGGCTGTGAACCACAAGGTCAGCAGTTCGAAACTACCAGCAGCTCCGAGGGAGAAAAATGAGGCTTTTGCTCCTGTAAAGATTTACAGCCTCGGAAACCCTGTTCAGGGTCGCTATGGGTCGGAATCGACTCGACGGCACTTAACAACAACAACAACTTGAGCATAGACAGGCTAAAAGAAATGAGGAAGTAAAAGAGCTGAACAGAAAATTTCAAAGGGCAGATCAAGAAGATAAAGTCAGCTATTACAATGAAATATGCAAAGGCCTGGAGTTAGAAAAACTACAGAGAAGAACATGCACAGCATTTCTCAAGCTGAAAGAACTGAGGAAAAAAATCAAGCCTTGATATTGAAGGATTCTACAGGCAAAATATTGAATGAAGCAGAAGGTATCAAAAGAAGTTGGAATGAATACACAGAGTCACTGTACCAAAAAGAAATGGTCAATGTTCACAACCATTTCAAGAGGTAGCACGTAATCAACATCCAGTGGTCCTGAAGGAAGAAGTCCAACGTGCATTGAAGTCATTGGCAAAAAAAAAGAAAAAAGGGCTCTGAGAATTGATGGAATAAAACCGATATCTTTCAATAAACTAATGAAGTATTGGAGGCACTCACTCATCTATGTCAAGAAATTTGGAAGACGGCTACCTGGCCAACAGATTGAAAGCGATCCGTATATGTGTTCATTTCAAAGAGAGGTGACCCAACAGAATGTGGAAATCATCAAAAAATATCATTAATAATCACATTCAAGTAAAGTTTTGTTGAAGATAATTCAAAGATAGTTGCAACAGTACATCAACAGGGAACTGCCAGATATTCAAGATTCAGAAGAGGACATGAAACTAGGGATATCATCGCTGACATCAGATTGATCTTAGTTGGATGCAGAAAATACAAGAAAGGCATTTATCTTTGCTTTATTGACTATACAAAGGCTTTCAACTGTGGATCATGGCAAACTATCTATAACATTGAGGAGAATGAATATTTCAGAACACTTAATTGTACTCATAAGGAACTTGTACATAGACCAAGAAGCAATCCTTAGAATAGAACGAGAGGCTACCGAGTGGTTTAAAATTAGGAAAATTATGTGCCAAGCTTATATCCTTTCTCCATACTTATTCAATCTCTATTCTGAGGGAAAAAAAAAAATGAGGGTTGAAAAAGAACATGGCATTGGGATTGGAGGAAGACTCATTAACAGCCTGTGATGTGCAGATGACACAACCTTGCTTACTGGAAGAAAAGAAGACTTAAAATACTTACTGATAAAGATAGAAGACTACAGACTTCTGTATGGATTGCATCTCAATGTAAATTAAACAGAAATCCTCATGACTGTACCAATAGATAATCATAATAAACAGGAAAGTTTGAAGTTTTCAAAGACTTCATTTTGCTTGGGTTCACACTCAACACTCATGGAAGCACAGCCAAGAACTCAAAGGACATACTGCATTAGGCAAAAGACCTCTTTAAACTGTTCAAGACCAAGGATACCAGTTGAGGACTAAGTTGCACCACACCCAGACCATGATATATTTGATCACCACATATGTATGTGAAAGTTGGACTATGAGCTAGGAAGACCATAGAAGAACAGATACATTTGAATTATCTATCCTCTGGAGTAGAATATTAAAAGTAACGTGGAATGCCAGTAGACAAACAAATCTGTGATGGAAAAAATGAAGCCAGAATGCTCCTTAGAAGCCAGGTTGGCAAGAGTTCTCTTTCATACTTTGGACATGTTATTAGGAGACACCAATACCCGGAGAAGGACATCATGCTTGGTAAAATGGAGGGTCAGTGAAGAAGAGGAAGACCCTCAAGGAGATGGATTGAAACACTGAAAGCAGCAATAGACTCAATGATAACAACACTTGTGAGGATGGCACAGACCGTTCACTTTTTGTTTCTACTGCACAGAGGGTTACTATGAGTCTGAACTGACTCTCAGCACCTAGTAACAACAGAAGACTGAAAGCCTTGCAAATGCTACACAGGGTTCCTGTGTGCCAGAACCAACTGGATGGTACACAACTACATGACATCAGGAGACCTGATGGTGTAATGGCTATGAGTTGGGCTTTTTAGTAAAAGGGCAGCCATTCAAAACCCACCAGCTGCTCCTCAGGAAAAAAACAAAACAAAAAAAAACGAGCCTGTCTACTGCTGTAAAGATTTACAGTGTCGAAAATCCTAAGCAGTTCTACTGTATCCTATAAGGTCACCGTTAATGGGAACTAACTTAATGGCAGTAGATTTGGAGTGGGCTTGCTATGGCTTCTGTCTGCATCCCTCATTGTAAACAATTATGAAGGCTGAGCTTAAGGTAAGAGAAAAATAGTATTTTAATTTTTTTCCAACTCTGAGTTAGAAGAACTTCCAAAAGGAAATCGGAGAAGTAAACAAAATACACCAGAAGCAAAAACACTTATTCAGAGTGGTCTTTACAAGGGGTTTCTGTCTTTCCCTTCTTTGGCTTGCTTCTTTTGTTTCTTTATTACATCAAGAAGATAATCTATGATACAAATTAGCCTCCCGATATTATTTTTGAAATTTTTGTTGCCATGGTATATGTTGGTTACTGATTTTTTTTTTTTTTTTTTTTTTTTTTTTTTTTTTTTTTTTTTTTTTTTTTTTTTTTGGTTCTTATTTTAGTTTGTTCTGATTTTATTCTTTAGGACTTTCCTTTTTCCTTTGTCTTTATTTCCCACTAAAAAAAATTTTTTTATTCCACTTTAAGGAGATGCCTTCTAAATACTTTTTAACCAAAATTTTATGTTCAACTTCTAAGTATTCCTTTTGGCTTACATTTTTCTTGTTTTACCTTTTTCTTCCATCCTTCTAATGTTCATGCTTTCAGCTTTTAATCTCACTGGTTCTATTTTATTTATATGAATATTTTCTTTAAAATTTTATCACATTTATTGTGACTTTAAAATAATTATTTTAAATCTCACTGAATTTAATTTTCTTTTAAAACAAGTGTTAATCTTTTTGAATTTCATATTTATTTAGTTTAAAATTTTGCTGTAATTCCTCATTTTAAAAGTACCATGGACTTCCAGAAGAACAAACCAATCTGTGTTGGAAGTACAGCCAGAATGCTCTTTTGATGACAGGAAGGCGAGACTTAGTCTCTGATACTTCAGACATGTTATCAGGAGGGACCAGTCCCTGGAGAAGGATATCATGTTTGGTAAAGTGGAGGGCTGGAGAAAAAGAGGAAGACCCCCAACGTAATGGATTGACACAGTGGCAGCAGCAATAGATTCAAATGTAGCAACAATTGTGAGGTTGGCGTAGGACTGGGCAGTGTTTCCTTCTTTTGTGCATAGGCTCCTTATGAGTTGGTACGAACTACTTGGCACCTAACAACAACAACAATGTTCATGAAATATCCCATGACTAAGCCCCATTGACACACACTCATACACATTTAAACACAGACACACATTCACATCTGCGTTGTTTCTGCTATTCCTTCTATATAGCAGACTGTACATGAAATTTTCAAAAAGTACTGCATTTGTTATAAAGTCAAGGAATTCATTTTAATTGGATCTATAATTAATCCTATGGAAGCGTCAGCCAAGAAAAAAATCTACTGCAAAAGATTTCATTAAAGTACTGAAAGAGCAAAGATGGCATTTTGAGGATTAAGGTCCACCTTAATATTTTCAATCACCTCAGTGCACGCAAAAGCTGGACAATGAATAAGGAAGAACAAACAGAACTGATGCATTTGTGTTGTGGTGTTGGAGACTAATGCCGAATATACCATAGATTGTCAGAAGGAAGAAAAAATCTGTGTTGGAAGAAGTACTCCAGAATGTTTCTTGTAAGTGAGGATGGTGTCACTTTAACCCATGTACTTTGGACATATTATTGGGAGAGACCAGTCCATGGAGAAGAATATTAGTAAAAACAATGAAGACACTTACTGAGGTGGAGCGGTAAAGTTGCTTCAACAATGTTCTCAAACGCAGCAACAACTGTGAGGATGGCACAGAACCAGTCCATGCTTCATTCTGTTGTACATAAATTTGTTATGCTTTAGAAGCAACTTGATGACAACTAACAATAACAACTGTTGTGTTGTTGTTGCATGCCATCGACCCTATAGAACTTCCTTGGCTAGAATCTTTAAAGGAACACATCACCAGGTCTTTTCTCCTGCAGAACAGCTGGTGTGTGGGAAATGCCAACTTTTGGTTTGCAGGGTAACTCTTAATCATTGTGACAGCAGGGCTCCTTTCAGAGTACTTTGCTGTTGTTGTTGTTATGTGCCATGGAGTGGAGTCAATTCCGACTCATAGTGACCCTGTACAGGGTTTTTTGCAAGGTTGTAAATCTTTATGGGAACAGAAAGCCTCATCTTTTCTCCCACGGAACAGCTGGTAGTTTTGAACTGCTGACCTTGTGGTTCACAGCCTGATTCGTAACCACTACACTACCAGAGCTCCTTTCACAGAGTACTAGAGGTAGTTATTTACCTGTTTTCTCTACTGTTATTCTGTGAGGATCTGGAGGTCAGGGATTGTTTCTTATTCACCTTTGTATTCTCAGCACCTACCACAATAGCTTGAATGCATTGTGTGCTCAAGGAATATTTAACAAAATGTGATATGAGCTATTGCTGCCTGAGGACTTTTAAATAACCATGCCTAATGTGCCTTAAACAAAACAGAGTACTCTTTATTTCTTAGCCAACAGATGGACGATGCATAAAATTTTATGTGCACACAATTGTTCTGTCCTTTGAGTGACTGGATGAATTGGGATGCTCTGTAGTCAAAATCATGAACAGGTTAATGGATGTTGTTGTTGTCAGGTGCCATCGAGTCAGAACCAACTCATAGCAACCCCATGCACAGCAGAA
>NW_006408727.1:3364655-3380020 GCF_000296735.1 Chrysochloris asiatica
TGTATTCATTCCATCTTTTCTTGATGCGTTCTGCATCATTCAATAATTTGCCCAGAGAATCTTTCAATAATGAAAGTCGAGGCTTGAATCTTTTCTTCAGTTCCCCTAGCTTGAGAAATGCTACCGTGGTTTTCCTTTTTGGTTTTCTAATTCTAAATCTTTGCATATTTTATTATAATATTTGGTTTTATCTTCTTGAGCTGATCTTTGAAATTTTCTGTTCAGCTCTTGGACCTCTTTAATTCTTCCATTTGTTTTAGCATCTCTACACCGGAGAGCGATTTTCAGAGTCTCTGAAATTGCCAGAGGAAAGAACAAATTAGTGTTGAAAGAAGTACACACAGAATGGTCTTTAGAAACAAGGATGGTGAGCCATCTCAGGTACTTTGGACATGTTATCAGAAGGATCCGTCCCTGGAGAAGAACATCATGCTTGGTTGAGTAGAGGGTCAATGAAAAAGAGGAAAGTCTACAAGGAGGTGAGTTGACACAGTGCCTGCAACAATGGTCTCTTCTGACATCCATTTTGACCTGTTCATTCTTTCCTGTCTTCTTAATGACTTTTTGCTCTCTTCACCAAAAAAATCCTGGGATCTTATTAAAAATTAAAGTCTATTATAAAGTACTCATGGAGTTCTGGTGTGGGGCTGTACGATAAGCACTGATTAACAGCAACAACAATATAAAGTACTCATTCCTTTGAAAAATGCTCAGCTATTACAATTCCTTTTGACAGTTACATCAATAGTCTAGAACTGTGGGTAGATTCTGAGGTGCTGACATTAGAGATTTGAATTTGATGGCTGAGGTCATTCTTTTAATCCCATTTGTTTCTCTTGCTGCTACCCAAATCTTCCTTCTTTCACAACCTAATTTTGGACAAGAGTTATCCAGAGTTCACGTGGAATGTATGAAATATTAATCTAGGAAAATTGAAAGTTTTAAAAAATGAAATAGAGTGCAGAAAGCTTGACATCTTAAGCATGAATGAATCAAAATGGGCCAATATTGACCATTTTGAATTAGACGATCATGTTTTACTATGCAGAAAATGACAAATTCTAGAGGAATGGAGCCAAGCTCATCAGCAAAAGGAGAATTTCCAAATCTGTCTTGAAGTACAATGTAACAAGATAGTATGTATACACTTAAATGGAACACCAGTTAATACAACTATTGTTCAAATTTATGCACTAACTGTTAAATTGTTAAAGGCAAACATGAAGAAACTGAAGAATTCTTCCAAATCTGAAATTGATCAAACATACAATCAATATGCATTGATAATTACTGGTGATTAGAATCCAAAATTTGGAAACAAAGAAGGATCACTAGTTGGAAATGTGGCCTTGGTGATAGAAATAATGCTGGATGGAGATCCCATGATAGAATTTTGCAAGATTGATGGCTTACTTATTGCACATACTTTTTTTCAACAGCATAAAAGACAACTATATATTTGGACCTCACCAGATAGAATACAAGGAATCAAACTGATGACATATATGGGAAAAGACAATGGAGAAACTCAATATAATCAGCCGAAACAAGATCAGGGGCTGACTGTGGAACAGATCATTAATTGCTGAAGAAAACTAAAACAAATCCACAAGTCAAAATATTATCTTGACTATGTTCCACCTGAATTTAGAGACCATATTAAGAACAGATTTGACTTACTGAACACTAATGACCAAAGTCCCAGAAATGGAAGAAATAATGAAATAAAAGAGCTGAACAGAAAAATTCAGAGGGCAGCTCATGAAGACAAAGTACATAATGAAAAATGCAAAGACATGGAGTCAGCAAATCATAAGGAAAGAACATGCTCAGCATTTCGTAAGCTGAAAGAACTGCAGAAAAATTTAAGCATTGAGTTGCAATATTGAAGGATTCTATGGATAAGCATTGGTCTGCAAACCACAAGTTCTGTGGTTCAAACCCATCAGTTGCTCTTTAGAAACCCTATACAGGGTTGCTATGAGTCAGAATAAACTCAACGGCACTTAACAACAAAACCATGAGCAAAATATTAAGATGGAAGGTATATACAGAGCAACTGTACCAAAAAGAATTGGTTAACATTCAACCATTTTAAGAGTTAGCATATGATCAAGAATTGATGGTTTTGAAAAAATAAGTTCTCACTGCACTGAAGGAATTAGTGAAAAATAAGGCTCCAGGTTTGGATGAAGTAAAAGGTGAAAATTTTCAACAAATTGATGCAGTGCTGAAAGCCAAGAAATTTGGATCTCTGCTACCTGGCCAACTGACTGGAAGAGATCCACATTTGTGCCTATTTCCAAAGAAAGGTGACCTAACAGAATGTGAAGAGTATCAAACAGTATTGTTAATATCACATACAAGAAATATTTGCAGCAGTATATCAAGAGGGAACTGCCAGAAATTCAAGCCAGATTCAGAAGAGGACATGGAACAAGGGGTATTGTTGCTGACATCAGATGGATCTTGGCTGGAAGAAGAGAACCAGAACGAGGTCTACTTGTGTTTTATTGAGTACGCAAAGGATATTTGACTCCGTAGATCATAACAAACTATGAATAACATTGTGAAGAATTCCAGAACACTTAATTATGCTCATAAGGAACCTGTACATAGACCAATTAGCAATTATTCAAAGAGAACAAGGGGATATCACACAGTTTAAAATCAGGAAAGATGTATGTCAGCGTTGTATCTTTTCCCCATATATTTTCAATCTGTATACGCTCTGGTAGCGTAGTGGTTACGAATCGGGCTGCGAACCTTAAGGACAGCGGTTCGAAACTACCAGCTGCTCTGCGGGAGAAAGATCAGGCTTTCTACTCCCGTAAAGATTTACACCCTTGGAAACCCTGTACAGGGTCGCTATGGGTCGGAACTGACTCGACGGCACTTAACAACAACAACAACTGAGAAAATAATCTGTGAGAATAGGCCATATGAAAGAGAATGTGGCCTCAGGGTTTGAGAAAGACTCATTAATACCCAGTGATATTCACTTAACAACAACAACAGCATGCAGAAGACTTGGTGAAAGCAAAGATGTCTTAAATATTAAAGATCTAAGAATGTAGTCTTAACTATAGATTACAATTCAATGTGAATAAAATATTGTGCATGGATGATGCCGAACAGCAAGTGTTGGTTTAAAGTAGACATCTGGGGAGAGTTTTCTCTTGAGGCTTAAAGTTTAAATATAGTGCCAGGGCAATGTCATCCAGTTTCAGTGGCTCTGGAAGGTCTGAATTACATTGAGAATTTGAAATTCTGTTTTGTTTTTTTCTCCTCTTTTGATCAGGATAATTTTATAGAATCACACATCAAAATGTTCAGAAGAGTAGCTGGACACAAATCAGTTCTTCAAGTCTCATAGCATTGTTATTAGGTGTCATTAAGTTGGTTCTGATAGTACAACAGAAGGAATCCCTGGTCCTTCCTCACAATTGTGGCTGCTTGAGCCCATTGTTGCAGGCACTGTGTCAATTCACCTCCTTGTAGACTTTCCTCTTTTTCATTGACCCTCTACTCAACCAAGCATGATGTTCTTCTCCAGGGACGGATCCTTCTGATAACATGTCCAAAGTACCTGAGATGGCTCACCATACTCGTTTCTAAAGACCATTCTGTGTGTTCTTCTTTCAACACTAATTTGTTCTTTCCTCTGGCAGTCCGTAGTCTATTTAATATTCATCACCAACACCATAATTTAAATGTATTGATTCTTCTTTGGTTTAACTTGTTCATCGTCCAGCTTTTGCATGTATAAAAGGTGGATGAAAATACCACAGCTTGGGGTAGGTGCACTTTAGTACTCAGTGGGCCATTTTTGCTTTTTTCTCATAATGCAGATATTCATGGTGATAACATTTCCTCCTTTGAGTCCTGACTTTCTGTCTTTCTTGGCTACTCTGTCGAGTGGAGACTTATTGTAGTTCGGATGGTCGCTTCCAAGTTTTTTGAACTCTTCTCTGTTAGCTCTTCAACACTATTTTCTCCTGGTTGTCACCTTATTTATCTGATAGCTGTTATAATTCTTTGCAGGATTGTTCTCTCTTTTTTTAGCCTGGGTTATGGGCCTTCCTCTCTATGTATCTTATTCAAGCCATTAGCTTTAACAAGTCTTTATCCTGATAACCTCCAGATAAATATGTCTAGCCTAGACTTCACCTCTGAACTCCAGACCTATAATCTAACCGTTAGGTTGACAATTCCAGTTGATGGTTTAAAATACCTCAATATCAGTATCTTCAAAGTGCCCTCTTGGTCTCCCCACCTGTGCCTATCATTCAAACATTTGTACTAGTCACAGGCATAAGAGTCATCTTCGACATCTTCTCCCTCATAATCTGATGTCACCCGAGCATCTCTTTAGTCAGTTTCACTAGCTTTTCTGCCATCACTGTTTTCATCATTTTTGGTCTATGCTACTGCAAGACTTTTTAAACTGGTCGTCATTTCTACTCTGTACCCTTAAAAACTCTATTTCACAGTGCCAGCCAGAGTGATTGATTGCAAAGTGTACATCTGTTCATGTTATCTTCAGGCTCCAATATTTCAGTGGCTTCCCATTTCTTTTAGGTTGTTGTTATTTGGTGCCATTGAGCAATTTCTGACCCATAACCATCCTATGTACAACAGGATGAAACATTGCCAGGTCCTGCGCCATCCTCACAATTGCTGCGATGCTTGAACCCATTGCTGCTGTCACTGAACCGGAAGACTAATAATATCTTAACCATGGTTCCACAGAGCCCTCAGTAGAATATGCCTACTCTTTTTCTTCAAACTTATTCCCCTCACTTTTCTTCTCGAACCACTCTAGCTTAGGCTTCAGTTGCTCAAACACTACAGGTTTCTTCCTGCCACAGATCCTTTGCTTATGCAGCCATTTCTTTTTGAATCTGGAATCTTTTTTTATTCCTGTCCCTTTGGCTAGTTTACTATCAGTCTCTAGATTTTTTTATGATAAGCACTGGCGTGCTATCCACAAGGTCAATAGTTCAAACACCCTGTATTGAAAACCCTACAGAGGGTCACTATGAGTCAGACTGACTAGATGGAATTTAGCAAGGACATTTTTTTTTTTTTTGTTATTAAGTCCCGAAATTGTTGGACTTTTCTTTCTTTTGTTTGTTTTAATGTTACTGACACAATGCACCATGTAAAATTGCAGTGTTTCCTTCTTCTAACACAGTGATAATCTCCTGGTATTATGGAGTCAAATTAACTAAATTTGAATCCTGGCTCCAGCATATAATGGCTGTTAGAACTTTGTCATGTTACTTACCATGTCTGTGATTTCGTTTCCTCATATATATAATGAACATAATAGCAGATTATTGTTGTTAGCAGAACTAAATGTACTAACATGTTACAAGGCACTTATCAGAGTGTCTGGTGCATAATAAATACTTAATGCAAAGTGATACTATGATTTCCTATCTGATCCCATCTTGAATTGTCAGGGGGCTTCCTGTGAAAGGGACTTGTGCCTAGATTCTTGATTTCCTACTCTATTTTACTTAATTTTTTTTATTGTGGATTGAGTGAAAGTTTACAGGGCAGATCATCAGTTTTACATTCAACAAAACATACACCTTGTTTCATTACAATGATTATAATCCCTCCATGTGCCATCAGTTAACAGTGTTTCTCTCCATTCACTTTAGCTCTTTTTTTTTTTAACACTCAGGAATATAAAATAATTTACAAAACCTCCAAAGGGCACATTCTACAAGTTTGCCTCCTGGCCACCAGCTCTTAGTCCCTCTCTTCCCATGAATCTAGAGTCCTCAGCTGCTCCCCCTATCCATATCCCCATCTCTGCTTCCTTCTCTGGTGTCTCTGCTTCTCTGTTAAGGTCTCTCATTTAGCTTGGGCTCTTCTCCCTTGAGGGTCCTAGGGTCCTCTATTTCTGGACTTTAAGATTAACCACTCCCCTGTTTTTGTTACAAAACTTCTACTTTTACAATTGTAACAATGGCAATCAGTCATGATAACAATTACTCACTATTGAATCATAAGACTTTTATTCCCATCTCTTTTCACCAGACCCATCTAGAAAAGATGGAAACTATAGAGTGGGGACTCTTTCTTCCCCAACATGCTATTAAACTAAACTCCCTCTTGAAACCTTGTAAGCCAGTCACTTCATGCCTTTATTGCCCCCCTCATTTTAGGTAGCCAATGTCTAAGTTGCCCGTCCCTATCTTCCCTGTGTACAGAGGGGATAGCATTGATGCTTGATGTGAAGACTCCTTCCCTCTCTATTGGTATTTAGAGTTGCTACCTCCATGGGTGTAGGTCAAGTTCATCAAATTATAGAAATTTACCTTTGTTTCCTTTATCAAAAATTGTTTTGTTCTTTCTTTCTTTTTTTAATAGTTGAGTTCTGATTATCAAGCCATCAAGGGTAGGTCAGATGAGTACTATCTGCAAGTTTGGGTGTTCTTGTGTGACTCCTCTCACTTCGTATCAGCTGGATGCTTCACTCTCAGCTCTAACCCTCTGTGGCTATGTCCTTGTTCACAGGCTCACATGTCCCCATGTCTCACTACATTTTGGACCAACCAGCCCTTCCTTTTTTCTCTCTCGTCTCCAGATCAATGGGAGTCTGTGGAACATGGTTGAACTCAGACCATTTCTTCATTGCTGCCTTTCCCCCTTTTCCACTTACCACTAGCCAAACATGGGCACCAGCAAGCTTATATGCTTGTTCTCGTGTGTTCCCTTTCAGTTTCAGTGTTAGAGAGGGCTTTGTCCTGAAGGAACTTGATTGCTTGCCTTGATGGCTTCCCGGTGAGCAACTTGCTTATTCTTGTAGCAGCCAGTCATACTGCCAGTTTTGTTTTGGGTTTTTCCTGATGATCTTTCTTTGAAGATGTATCTTCTGTCACTCTTGCTGTTCCAGGGTGGTCTGCTTGTCCTTTCTTGTGGTGATATCCCACCTCAGAAGGTTCTAGATGGGGCTCAGGATTCCACCTAAGGTCCTATACTCTGCAAAGACTCCTCAGGAGGCCTATTTCACCGGGCAGGTTCTAAAACCCCTTTTAGGTATTCCAATCAGTTATAGGCTGAAGATGTACCCTATTTTATTTTGCTTGTAATAATGCACATAGTCTTTTAAGAATAGTTTTGAGTATTCAAATTCATGTTTTAATGGAACATAGTAGACTACTCTTTATAATGATCAACATTTTATAAAAATAGGAGAGATGCTATTTGTAGGATTAACTATAAAGTCATTATGATTTGCTTCATAGAACTGTATAATCAAATCCATTGCAGAAAATATCCTCAAAACAAGGTTTTATATGCACTCCCACCTCAACAGACATATTGCTGTGCACCATAATTAGAACCAAGGATTAGAGGCACATTATGTTATCAGCACAGGCAATGCCTTCCACACTCACTATATGAAGCTCACTATTTCCTTACGTATATTAGGAGGTTGGGTTCCAGTTTTATTTGATGACCCCAAATAAATGGGAAAAATTATTAACTCTGATTACCAGCATTCTTGAAATCAACAGCTTACAAAATACTAGCAAAGAATAAAGTGTTTTTTTTTTTTCTTTCATTTTTTAGATATTAAATCTTAAAAATGATCTTTCTACTCTGTGTACTCTCAGAAAAAAACACAAAAAACAAACACACAGATCCCGCCCCTCAAAACTTCCTTATCCTACATCACAGATGTCTTTGTAACTACAGTCTCCACCGGCAGAATAACAAGTGATTTTCAAGATTACACTGCATCTCTTCTTCTTCTTCTTCTTCTTTTTTTGAAGCTCTCCTGCAGAGAATAAAAACTGCCAATGCCTTTGTTGTACAATGTGTAATTATATTTGGACAAATTAGGTGATTTCCACCCCCCCCTAATGTTGGTCAATGTAATAGGCTCCCAGAGTGAAACAAAATAGAAATGCGTTTTTACTTAGTATCAGATGCAGAAGGAATAGAGGCAAAAACATGGATTATTATTTTGTTTTTGTTTTTTTTTAAAAACCCACCATCCACTTTTTTGTAGCAAGATATATTCAGGTCAGTCTGATTGTGACAAATATTTCTAGATTAGGATCTTTGACCACCAATTACCCTTCATTTTTCTTTAAATGGAATATACAGGTTGAAAGATGAACAGAAAAGGCAGAAGGGGAACACAGACACTCTGAATCTATCAGCAGGGATTTATTTTTTTTCCCTGAAGTTTTTAGTACAGTGAAATTGAACTTGAGAGCTAGCCCTACAGAAAATGATGTTAAAAACAAAGTAAACAATAAGAGATGCAAAATCTTTGTACAGTCTCCACGATTCCTTTAAGGATTTCACTCAGTAGCCCATGCGATTTATGAATTTGTACAATAATGGTGCCTTGATTTTACAGAATGCTTTCAGAGCAATTTCCTCAGTTTGGGTCATGTTTTCTCAGCTCGTAAAGTGCTCTCTGCGATCGTTATGCACGTTAGGAAGCTGATTTAACTTTTAGGCCAATCAAGGACCATTTAGATTAAATGAACTAATGCATGTGCAAGCACTTTGAAAAGTACAAAGCGTTCTACAAATGTAAGGTGATTTTGCTGCTATTAAATAAATGATGGGAAAATGAAAGTGACTTTTCCAAATGCCCACCTTCAGTTGCAACCATTGAATGAATAACAAATCTCCAGTTGAAACATGACAAATGTTCCTGTCACGATGTTCATTGTTAAGGGGTGTACTTCAGACCTCATAATACTGTCTTCCCACCTTGAGGTTTGAAACCTTTGCAAGAGCTGTGAGATTACACCCAAAAGCCATGAGTCTGTACATTCAAAGTCTAGTCTGGGTTACCATTTTGCTTTCTGTGCCATTAATGCATTTTGTTTCATTAGGTTCTCCCAGTTGATTGAAGTACTGGGAAACCACAGGGTAACTTCTTTTTGTCCTTAAAGTTCTATACAGTGGACAGCATTGTCCCTAATCTATTTTAATTAGGATTCAAGAGATACTAGCTATATTGTGATTACCATTTTGATAGTGGTAATGGACTCCTGGTGCAGTACTGCAGGATCAGCACTGGACAGCGAACTTTAAAGTCAGCAGTTCAAACCCACCAGCTGCTCCTTAGAACCTCTATACAGGGTTGCTGTGAATTGGAATAGATTTGACCTCACTTAACAACAGCAGCATCAGTGGACAAAGTGGTCTTTAGAAATCCGAGGGGGACCTGAACAGAGATCAGATAGATATCACAAGCATGCAGGAAAATTCCTGAGATTACATTTATACCAGTGGGCCTTCAAAAAGTTTTCCGATGTTTTAAAATTACTACCTACACACATTTACATTCTCAAAAATATGAATGTGGGCTTTCCCTAAATTAATGTTCAAGTTTACAGGCAAAGTGAATGGGATTTGGATTCACATTGCTGGGTTCAAATTTGGCTATGTCACTTTCTACCATATCTTTGCACAAACTACTTCATCTCTTTAGTGCTTCAGTTTGTTGGTGTTGTTAAGTGCCATCGAGTCGGTTCCAATCCGTAAAAACCCTGTGTAGGATTTCCGAGGAGCAGCTGGTGAGATTGAACTGTCGACCTTGCAGTTCAAATGGCTTTGCAGTTTGGTGCATTAATCCACAGTGCCACACCAGGACTCCAGTGTACTCACCTGTAAAATGGGAATAGACGGTTGTGGTGGAATTCAAGAATAATAATAATAAAAAAATTTAAATAGGTTAGTGCCTGTACATATAATAAGATTTAAAGATATGCTGGTTATTATAATTATTATTGCTATTTTCATATATTATTTAGTCAGGATTCTTAGCAGTGAGTAGTAGGAATGGAATCTAGCTAATATAAGTAAAGAGGAACTTTAATGATGCTGAGAAGCTCACAGAAGCCCTGAGAGCATCAGAGAATTAGACTCTGAGGTCACAAAGTCAAAGAACCATTGTTCAAAAAGATGCCACAAAACTGGTCTGATGGATACCCCACGGCCATTGGCCTGGATACTACCTGCACCATCAATACCACTGAGGCTCTAGAATGGATGGATCCACCAGGACCGCCACTGCAGAAGCTACTGCCATAGGATTTCTCTTGTCGTGGCTGTCTGTGTTCTGTGCTTGTATATTTCACTAACTTCTCATTAAAAGTTTGGAGGAAGTGTGAGTGACTGGTGGAACTTAGGTATGTCCTATGCCCTAGATGCAGAGGGCACTGTGAAAGTGAGTATCTGATATTTTCAATTGTATCAGAAGGAGAGATAGTCTCTGCCTTTTAAACTGGAGGATAGGTGAAATATAGAAATGCTGGGTGTTCAAAGAAGTTGCCAATGTGCAACACATATATGAATGGACATTTAGGATCTGTGAACTACTGACCACACGGATTCTTCTCTTTATCTCTGTTTTTTATATGTATTTTCCAGTATCTTCCCTGTTTCCTTGTCACCCACCCTCCTATAAGAAAACCCTAGCTTTTACCTCTAACCTTTTTAACCTTTGTGTGTGTGTGTGTGTGTGCTGAGATTTGGTGTTAGAGATATCAGAAAAATAGCCTAACATTATTTAATTGTCTATGAAGATATAGTATTGTGATTGTTAGAGAATATATCACACAATCTCTGGGTGGTTGTGGTTGTTTGTTGGTAGGTGCCATTGAGTCAGTACAACTCATAGAGGCCCTATGCACAACAGAACAAAACACTGCCCAGTCTTGTGTCAACCTCACAATTGTTGCTACACTTGATCCCATTGATGCTGCCACTTTGCCAATCCATCTTGTTGGGAGTCTTCCTCTTTTTCTCTGACCCTCCACTTTACCAAACATGATATCCTTCTCCAGCAACTGCTCCCTCCTGACAATATGTCTGAAGTATGAGAGATGAAGTTTGGCCATCATGGTCTCTAAGGAGCACTCTGGCTATACTTCTTCCAACTTGGATCCATTGGTTCCTTTGGCAGCCCATGGCACTTTCAATATTCTCCTCCAACACCATAACTCAAATGCATAAATTCTTCTATGGTCTTCCTTATTCACTATCCAGCCTTTGCATGCATATGAGGTTATTGAAAAATACCATGGCCTGGGTCAGGCACACCTTAGTCCTCAAGCTGACATCTGTACTCTTCAACACTTTAAAAAGGTCTTGTGCAGCAGATTTTCCTAATGCAGTACATCGTTTGATTTCTTGACTGCTGCTTCCATGAGTGTTGATAGTTGATCTAAGAAGAATGAAGTCCTTGACAACTTCAATCTTTTCTCCGTTGATAAGAATGTTGTTTACTGGTTCAGTGGTGAGAATTTTTGTTTCCTTTACATTGAGATGCAATCCATGCCAAAGGTTGTGGTCTTTGATCTTCATCATTTTAAGTCCTCTTCACTTTCAGCAAGCAAGGTTGTATCATCTGCATATTGCAGATTGCTAATGAGTCTTTGTCCCATCCTGATGCATTTTTCTTCATATAACCCAGCTATGGCATCACTGATGGACTCAAGTGTGGCTGCGGTAGTGAGGTTGGCCCAGGATCGGATATTGTTTCATTCTGCTGTGCATGGGGTCGCTATGAGTCGCTTCCAACTTGATGGCACCTGACAACAACAACAACAACTCAGATTTTTTATGCAGCATACAGGTTGGATAAGTATGGTGAAAAAAGACAACTTTTTCGCACACCTTTCTTCATTTTAAACCATTCAGTGTTCCCATGTTCTGTTTGAACAACTGCCTCTTGGTTCATGAGCACAATTAAGTGTTCCAGAATACTCATACTTCACAATGTTGCCCATAGCTTGTCATGATCCACACAATTGAAAGCCTTTGCGTAGTCAATAAAGCACAGGTAAACATCTTTCTGATATTCTCTGCTTTCAGCCAAGATCCATCGGACATCAGCAATGATATCTCTTGTTCCACGGTCTCTTCTGAATCTGGTTTGAACCTCTGGAAGTTCTCTGTCAATGTATGCTTGCAGATGTTTCTGTATTACCTTTAGCCATCACAGTATGACGACAGACTGGCAGACGAGTGCTGGCTCTGGGTGGTACAAATGGTTAATGTACCAGGCTGCTAACATAAATGTTACACGTTCAAATCTACCCAGAGGTACCTCCAAAGAAAGGCTTGGTGATCTATTTCTGAAAATTAGCCATTGTGAACTGGATGGAGCATATTTCTACTCTACGCACATGGGGCCACCGGGAGTCAGAATCAACTCTACAACAACCGTATTAATAATGTTATGAGACAGAGCTGTAGAAATCCATGAACTGGGGGGTCAGAAAGACCTGGGTTTGCATCTTGGTTTTTCTAATTATCAGCCTAGTGACCACTGGCATATTTCTTACCTTGAGTCTAAGTCTCTCCATTGGTAAAACAGCAACGACAGTAAATCTGACTCTAATCTGTAAGACTCAGACATAAGTTTTGTCATATTGTATGAGACTGGGTAAATATAGACCTATTGTGGTCACTGATAAATCTTCAGGGCACCAAAAAGACCAATGAATCAATGGTAAAAATTATAAGTTTTATATATTTTACCCTGGGTCAGGGAAGAAATTCAATTAAGTATTGAATTTGGCTGGGTGATATTTTTAATGGACATTACTATCTGGATACAAGGACCAGGGAAAAAAAAAAAAAAGGTCAACATCTTCCAAGGTAATTTTACAATGCTTAGGATCCAGTGTCCCCCACCAAACCAAACCAGCACAGTCACCACACTAAAAGCACAAAGGTCATCTTACCTAGGGCATGTACTTTTCAACCACTAAACAGTTTCTCCTTTTGTCCTTGCACAAATTCAGCACTACAGATTACATTGAGTGAATATTTTATGATCAGACAAGAAGTCTTTGCCTAAAGTTTGTTTCTTGGAAGAGTATGTTTGCAGACCAAATTTTGAGAAGCAGACGATATTCCTATAATAGCAAACTGACAGTTCTAAATATATGTACTCAATATGTTTGCTTGAATTTTTTTTGCATCCTGAGAAGTAATGTGTACATGGCATGTCTATTTGTTCATTCATTTATCAGTATGTTTATTTAATAAGTATTTGTCAAATTGTGCTACATGCCAGCCATTGTGCATGACTTCAGGGTACAAAGCAAAGGAATAAAAAATGTGATCTCTTTATTTGCTGAGGTGTGGCATTGTAGGATAAGCACTAGATAACAAGGTCGGTTTGAACTGCAATGTTGGCCGTTCAAACTCATCAACCAATCCTTGGAAACCCTATATAGGATTGCTGTGAATCAGAACTAACTCAATGTCACTTAACAACAACAACAACAACAACATAGACCAATTGGAGTCCTGGTGTAGTGCTGTAGGATAAGAAGTGGACTGCTAACTTCAAGGTCAATGATTCAAACCTACCAGTCTCTCACTGGAAACTTTATGCAGGGTCTCTCTGAGTTGGAACCAACTTGATGGCACTTAACAACAACAACAACAACAACAATGGACTAGTTGGGGAACCAGACCTTAATCAATCTCCATTTTCGCCATTTTAGGAATAGTAAGTGTTCATCCATCCATTCATAAGTTAATCCATTCAACAATTATTCACTGAAACATAGCAGGTGACAAGTACTGTGTCATATGCTGGTTACTCATAACCACATTCACTGCACACTTATGATGGACCAGGTCCTGTACTAGGTGCTTCACATGCCTTTAAACTTCCCAAAAAACCTGTGGGATTCATACTATTTTGTAGACAAGGAACAGAGTTTTATAACGCATAAGGAGAATGTGGTAGAGCTGTGAGTTTATGATGCTGAGTCCTGAACTCAACTACTACTCTACAGCCTCTTAGGAGAAGTCAATCTTGTGACTCATTCAGTTGATGAACCAAACAACTAGATCAATTTAAGTGTACACCAGGAGAATTACTACTCCCTCAGGGCTCTTGATATAGCTGCACTAATGGTACTAACAATTTCTATAAATTAGGAAAACAGTAATTAGGTCTACCAAGTTGAAACCCAGAGACAGAAATGGTACTGTAATAGTTATAGCCACAGAAAGGGAGGCAAAACCCATAGAGAACAATTTATAGCCTTGCTGAATGACCTCAGGAAGTCTTTGGACCATACTGCTTTCCTATTTAGTCTCTGCAAAATGAAACCAGTTTGTCCTCTATAATTCTTTCTATTGTGGAAACTGAGTTTTTACCGTCTGGAAGAATATGATCAATGTCTAGAAAGATAGAGAAGTAGCATCCAAGGGTGTGTGAACCTATTCATAGATATTTAGACACTCAAGGAAATATTTCTTCAGTTTGAAGATGAGCTCTTTCTACTAATAAGTGCTGAACAAAAGAAATTATGGAAGTGAGAAAGCAGATGGACAGGTGAGAACTGTCTTAGCACTTTCAAGAAAACCAAAATCTAAGATGGCATGAGGAAATTTGAGAAATACTCAATTTTCATTACAGAGCCAAGAAGGTTGACTTGGAATGGAATCGACAGTGACTGGTAGTGTAGTGGTTATGAATCGGGCTGAGAACCTCAGGGTCAGCTGTTCCGTGGGAGAAAGATGAGGATTTCTGCTCCTGTAAAGACTTACAGCCTCGGAAACCCAGTATAGGGTCACTATGAGTTGGAACAAACTCCGCAGCACATAATCACCACCACCACCAATGGCCAGGTTAGTTACACTGAAGCTCACCAGTTGACAGACCACATCCTTGCAGCAGAGATGACAACTGAATTATCAATACCTTCCTCTTAATTTTAAGCAGCCAAGGCAAAGAATATCAGACATTTGATGAAAACCTCTAATATTAAGTACAAAGATCAAACCAAAACAAACATAAAAATAGAAGTTGTTAGGTAAGGTCAAGTAGATTCCAACTCATAGTGACACTATCTATGTACAACAGAATAAAACACTGCCTGGTCCTACAACATCCTCACCATCATTTCTATGTTAGAGCTTATTGTCATAGCCACGCTGTCTGTATATATTATTGAAGGCTTTCTTCTTTTTCATTGACCCTCTACTTTACCAAGCATGATGTCTTTTACCAGGTACTGGTCTTTCCTGATAACACGTCTAAAATACATAAGACAAAGTCTTGCCATCCTCACATCTAAGAAGGATTCTTTCTTCAACGCAGTATGAAAGTCATAGTACATTCAATATTCTCCACCAATTCATAATTCAAATGCATCAATTCTTCTTTGGTTTTCCTTATTCACTGGCTAACTTTCACATGCATATGAGGTGACTGAAAATACCATAGCTTGGGTCAGGTTGACTCTAGCCCTCAATGTGACTTTGTTGCTTTTTAACACTTTAAAGAGGTCCTTTGCAACAGATTTGCTCAGTACAATACGCATTTTGATTTACTGACTGTT